>NC_046370.1:13037731-13337731 GCF_011125445.2 Fundulus heteroclitus
AACCTGCTTCTTCTTGTCCAGCTTCTTCTGAATCTTGGCTTTGCCCTTGGCTGTTGACTGCAGCGTAGCCTGAAATATAAAATGAGCTTGCTTAAACAACAGTAAAGGTCTCCAAAAAAAAAAAAAAAATAAAAATAAAATAGTTTGGCACAGTTTAAAAAAAAATCTTCAGCATATCTTGCTTAAAAAAGTATATAAATAATATGCAGGGTTGACTGGCACCTTCAAGACACCACTCCACAACATTCTGATGATTTATTTTTACAATTTCACCTGAGAAGGAGAAGCTAAAGACAATATGTACAACCATTAGATGGACAGAGGTTTTCTTTTACTCTCACCTCTTTTTTTTATATCAATAAACCAGATGGTGACCCAATCCATCTATCCATCTGCCCCTCCATCCTATCACCACCCATGAACAAAACATCATTCACTCATATATCCTTCCGCTGTCTTCTGCTCAATCAATGCTGGGTTCTGAAGGCATTTCCAAGTCCCCGCCCAGTGAGTTCTAGGTCTGCCCCTGGGCTCTGCTCCCAGTGAGACGGGCCCAGTAAACCTTTGAAAGAAGACACCCAAAGTAGGCCTCCTGATCACGTACCCGAACCATCTCAACAGACAGCTTTTAATGCAGCGGAGCCGGCGCTCTACGCTGAACTGGCCTCTTTTAATGGAGCTCCTTATCATATCAGTAAGGCTGTCTCCATGCCGCAGCAGAACAGAGCAGGGTATACATCACTACATGCAAGGCCTCGTTTCACCAGTCAATACTCCTATTATCGCTATGGAGCAAGACACCAAGAACTTCCCGAGACCAATAAAAGCAGGTGGCAAGGAGAAGCAAACTCCAATGATTCCATCATCAACGCTACGATGGTAAGCATCTGGTCCACTACTTCATTGATTGGGGGAAAAACTGGTTCTCCTAAAACAAAATGAGCCCTTGACATATTTGAAGTTTATTTTATTTATTTTAGTAAAAACTCACCTTGTTTGTTAAATAAACGTTCTTAACATGGCTGTCAAGTAGAAGCTAAAAAAAAAAAAATCTGTATTTTTCCTCACCAAAATCTCATCAGCATAAGGAAGGAAGCCACAGTAGGAATTAGATCATGATGAAACAACCACCTGTGAGTATGGCATATTGGAGGTGACGGTGTTGAACTTGCGGCTCAGCGTGCTGCTGCTGGTGTAGCTGGAGAAGCTAATAGCATCCAAGTTGTCCAGAGCCAGCGACTCCTTGGTGAACCTCCTCTCCATGCGCTCCCGGTGCCTCCTCTGGAGCTTCTCGCAGTCTTTGATCCGGCGTTCCGCGGCCCGAAATGCCCGGTCCTTCAGCTTGCTGACCAGCTTCGGGTTGAGGGTGATCTGCTTGGCGGCGGTGGAGTCCAGGTATCGGACGCAGTCCATATGGCTCTTGGCGGCGGCCATGTCCAGAGGCGTGTGGTAGTCGTTATCCAGACACCACAAGTTGGCACCGAAAGCTACCAGGAAGGAGAGAGAACCGAGGTGGCCGTTGGCAGCTGCCAGGTGGAGCGGCGTGTTCCCCCAGATGTCACACTTGTCTGGGTCACCTCTGAAAAACAGGAGAATGGATTCAATGAACTCATCCCGCTGAGAAGCTCAGGCCCTGTACACACAACAGTGTTTTTTTTTTTTTTCTTGGTTACAAGGGAAACGTTTCCAAAACATCCCTGCAATCATAGAAGTTAACGTGGATGCGCACAGCCTGGCGGATGCCGACCAGTTTAAAAGTCAAAATGGTGGTTTTAACCTTTTTTCTGTCTATATAAACATTTTCTGAACATTTTATTTAGTGACGCTGCCTTTTTGAACATGAAGTGTTTTTTTTTTGTTTTTATTTGTCATTGCAGAGTTTGAGGGAACATAACGCCTAATAGTGGCGTGGCAAGGAAATTATATGTTGTCATGTAGCTGTGTTGACAGAAATGGAAAAACAATCCTTGTTTTTAATGGATTGGTTTTGACCTTAAAGGTTTTCTTTTCAGCTTCCACAGTTCATCACTGGGGGATGAACTACAGAAAGCAACAAACTGCTTTAATCATGAGTCTAAACTAACTTAATCAGTAAGGGGAGATGTTTGCTATGGGGTTAACCTTAAGACGGTTTGAACAAAACTACCACTATGATCTGTAAACACATCAACTCACAAAACTTGACTTAGATTAGATCTTTTTTTTGGCACTATAGTGGCCTTTATTTGACAGTGAGCTGACAGAAAATGGGGTTTAGAGAGAGGGGGAAGACAAGCGGCAAAGGTCCCCGGGCCGGGAACCAGGGACCAGGGACCAGGGTGGAAGCTTCAGAACGTGGGTCGCTTGCTTTACCCCGCACTACCGCCACACCCCATTTTGAGTGTACTAAGAAATCAGATAGGTTAGCAGGTTTAAAACATGTGGCTTGCTGCATAAGTCAGAATAATTATATCATCAGCCAATCCTCAGTTTTAATCATCAGTTTTAACAGCCAATAACTGTTAAAACCAAAACCATATATACATTATATGCTTAGCACAAAATGTGATATCTGTTTCTTTCCTCACTTTAACCAAAGATGTAGCGACGGAAAATGCATAATTAAAAGCCCATTTAAATGTGTTCAAATCATTGCCTACTACGTCTTGGGTTTTGGCCAATCTTTGTCGTATGACGGGTTTTAAAACACTTGGCAGCTGGATCCTCTGACACAGTCTGTTAATCTGAGACAAAACCAGAACCAGCAGGTCCTCTGGGCTCCAGTGACATTAAGGGGGACTGCAGCTCCATGGGTAGAGTAGTTGCCTTGCAATCAGAAGATTGCAAGACACCTACGACTACGGTTTGTCCCATCGTCCCCCTGTCACATGTTGACGTGCCCCTGGGCAAGGCACTTAACCCCAAGTTGCCTACCAATCTGCGTATCGGTGTAGAAATGTGTGCTTGTTAGTGAGTGTGAACTGGTGAATGTGGCTCTAGTGGAAAGCGCTTTGAGTGGCCAGTAGGACTGGAAAAACATTATATATGTACTGTCCATTTACCATTTATCTCTCATCTCATCAACATTATAGCTTCTGGTGATGCTTTTTCTGAAACGTTTTTCGGTTAGATGTACGGATTGACCCCCTAAATATATTTAACAGAACCAAATGTATTCAGGTAAACTGATTTTGAAGAAATCGAGCATTTCCTGAGTTTTGCTCTCCCACCTGATGCCAGTAAAAAGCTGTAGTTTATTCTCCCAGGTGTTACTATATCAGTACAACACGAACATGAGCATTCAGCTGCAGCAGTGACTTTCTTTCTTTCGTTCCCTCCTCTTACACGGCCGGGCCGTAATCAATAATTGAAACTCGGCAGGTTAAACATGACAGAGGTGACGTTGCATTATTCATCCCACACACCTGCAGCCTCTTTTTTTTTTTTTTTTTTTTTTTTGCACACACCCACTAACACGGTCACCACAGCAGGGCCACCAGCCTCCTCAGCATCCCCTCTGATTTTTATTTTGCACCGTACTGCTGATGAGGACCTCTTTAAAGTTCTTCGTATGGCTGTTGGTTCGAAAGCCGTAAAGCGGATCCAGTTGCAGCGGGGGGGAAATGTATCACTGTAGTAACACTGAGCGGGAATCACACCTACGTAACTCAGACAGTAACCTGATCACCGGCTGCACCTTCAATTTGGAGGCGATAAAGCAGAAGCACAAGACAAACAACAAATCTGTTTGCTAGAAACATGGAAACACGAGGCTGATGTGAAGGGCAATTAAACTGAGGAAGCTGTGACTGTGAAACTTTATCAAAAAGTCATTTGGCAGCATCAAATGCAACTCCAGTTGTCTTTTGTGCTTAGTTTTCCTTTAATGCCAGCTAAAGTATGATATATGTAAAGCGACTGAATAATTCGTATGTTGGCTTTTTATTACATAACTTGGTGAAGCACAAATGTAATTTAAAAAAAAATTGTCTCTAAAACTAGGGCTGGGTGATAAATCAATTCCATCAATTGATTCGAACATTTTTTTTTTTTTTTTTTTTACATTTAGTTTTTGGAAAATCGGGATTTTATTTTGCCAATGCACTCTTTGGGCTTGCATGAAGAGAATAGCATGAAATGCTGAACATATGTTTAGAAAATATATTGTCAAAAAGTGTAACGGTAAAACTTTTTTTAACCATAATACAAGGCACTTTAATTTACTCATTTACTTTTTTCTTTTTAAGTTAGTTTGAAGTTACACAAGTAAAGTGAAGCCTGTTCTTAGCTCACTGTGTATTACCACTAGCAGCAAACATTTTATTATATTTTCATTGTTTACAACGTTATCTTGTTTTACTAGCATGTTTCACAGCTTGTATTTAGTTGAACTTTGAATTCAGGTCAATTTAAGATGAAATGATTGACATAAAAGCAAGTTTTTTTTAAATAATTATTATTTTTTTTGTTATGAATCAAAATGAACGAAAAAAAATTGATTAATCGGAAGTAAAATCCGAGATTTTATTTTTAAGCCATATCGCCCAGGCCTCTCTAAAACTGAAACACGGTTACCATAAGTAGAGTTACAGTGTAATTGTGTGAGAGCAGAGCCTGACTGTCTATGATTGAAAATGTATTGTTTCTTGAGAAAAAAAATACATTTTCTAGCAGCAATATGTTTAGCTGCCTAGTGACAACATGAAAGAGGAGTGAGGGGAGCACTCAGAATGTCTTCAAGGAAGATTTGTGAAAGCAAAAAGTGGATGATATGTCCTCAACCACCAATTCATTTTAAACTATTTCTACCTGAGGATTGTGGGATTATGTTGTTTTTTTTCACCCTGCATTAGAGAGATGTGGGTTTCAAGGCACGCAAAAACCCATGGCTGATGTCATGGCATGGCATGGCAACGTAGGGCTGGACGATAATTCAATATATCGATCAATAGACGTGTGGTTCAATAGAAAAAAAGGGTTCAACAGTTTTCCTTCCTTTTGCATTCCAGCCTATCATGTAGATTAATACTACAGTCATTATAGCCTCCCAACCAATCACAAACGCAGACCCAGGAAAGCTCCTTCAGTGAGCGCGTGTTCTTTTTTTAGGCTTAATAATAATAATAATAATAATAATAATAATAATAATAATAATAATAATAATAATAATAACAGACATTTTATTTAGAAGCACTTTTCAAAACACTCAAGGTCACTTTACAAATGCAGATAAAACAACATTAAAACAAATAAACTTACAGTTTTTGTTAAAAGTTTGTTGAATAAAGGATTGTGTTTGAATTCAACGTTCTTTATTTAAGTATAGGTCATTAAGCAACAGCAGAAAATGGCCTGGGCTGCACTCAAAATATATGTTTAGAATTTTTTGATAATTATCAATATCGATCATTATGATTTCTATTTTATCAATATGCTTTTTTTCAATGCCATTCAGCCCTATAGTAACGACAGACGGCTCTGATAAAGTCAGCAGCCAGACTCTTGGTTTTGTTTGGGGGCAAAAAGTTTCTCAGGTAAGAACATGTTTTTGCACCAGTGTGTTTAATTTTTAGGTATTTCTCTCTGCATGAAGATAGCATGTTCACGCATGGATTCTCACCGGGAACGCTGGCTTCCTCTCACGGTCCAAAGACACGACTGCTAGGGTAATCGGTCTCTCTAAAATACGTCTATCTAAAAACTGTTCTCTAGTTTTCTCGTTGATTGCAGTGGATTCTGTTTAGAGATAACAGAGTAAAGGGGGCTCAAAAAAATTGCACAACACACTTCCCATTTTCATTTGTAAAAATCCAAAAAGTTATGTGTCATTTTTCCATACACTGTTACGTACTACTCTACATTGGTCCGTCACATAAAGTCAGAGGTTTCTGGTTGCTATGTGACAAAAAGTGGAAAAGTTAAAGGCAATCAATATTTTTCCAAATGCATTCTGGTGTTGAGCTATGTAAACGTAACAATTAGCTTTGTTTGAGTGTTTCCATACATACTACACCTTTATAGCCTTTGATAAATTAAGATACTAAATGGCAAAAACACAATTTAATGAACATGCACAGACGTGGCTGAGTTGACATCCTGAAAATTATATAAAAATCTTGAATATGCTTTATTCTCGAACGTAATGTTGATTATTGTGATAACAAAAAAAATGCAACTACATATAAATCTCCCATGACTGCCTGGGCCATTGACACATATAACAGCTTTTCCGTGCATGTTTGGCATTTACTTTCTGCTGGTCTGTTTCTCTCAGTCAATCTCTCTGCCCTTTCCAGAGTCCACTGTACTTAGCGTCACAACATTCCTCATAAATCTCAACAGCAAGATTAACGTCACCCAGCATGGTTTTATTCTGCTTCAACAGATAACAATAGGCCACTTTGACCAGCATCCTGCATCGCCTTTCAGAAAATGTTGATCTTGATTTCCTGGAGCACGAACAAAGACATCAAGCCAAACTCAATGCTTTTAAAAAAAAAAAAAAAAAACTCCTTTAAACCATTTGAAGTCTATATAGGCAACATAATTAAGTTTTGATGGCTTTTGGATAAGATTTAGTTTGCTAACCTGCTAACCAGATTGTGTTGTGAAATGGATCATAAAGCTGGAAGCAGAGTGTGTGCATTCACTTGTAGTTCACCCTGACCTTTAATGTAATGATGCTGTAAAACCCTCAGTGGTCCTGCACTGATTAGACTGCTAAGGAAGACGGAATCAGTTCTTAAATCGTGAAAAATATGCACCTTTTTATAATAATAATAATGATAATATATGGTCCAATTTTTAGAAAAAATAACAATAATTAGAGTCAGTAAATTTTTTTATCTATTTTAAATATATCTAAAATATTTCAAGCTATATTTAAAATTCATAATTAGTTTTTCATCAGCAGTAACGTTTTTTTTTTTTTTTTTTTGCGGACTTACCCTCTGCTCACGATGAGCCGGAGCGCCTCCAGGTTGCCGTGGTAGGCGGCCCACAAGGTCGGCGTCATCCCGTCCTCGTCCGGGGCGTTCAGCTCCTTCCGAGTGGCCTCCTTCAGGACGTCCAGGTAGCCGTCCCGGGCCGCCCGGTGGTACCGGTCGTTCATGGCGACGGCCTGGGCTCAATCCGAGCTCCGTTCCATAACCGTTGGTTAAAGAGCCGACTTCTCGGTCCGGTCCGGCGGTCCGGGACGCGGTTGGTCCGGAGGGCCTGTGGAGCCACGGAGCGGCTGGATAGCTGGTTGCCTGGAGACGGATAGAAGGTGTCCCGGCCGAACTCAGGAGTGGGCGGAGTTGTCGCCTCGAAAAGACGCGCCTATTTTATTTCATTTAGTTTGTATGAACAGCAGCGGAACAGGAATATTTGCATTTTAAAAATACCGTGAAGCAAATATTTACATTTAGCCTACTATATAAAACATATCTTTCTCCATGTTTGACATCATAACAGACAAAAACCTTTCCTGTTTCAGGTAACTATGATTATCAACAACACGAACATTAAATGCCAGAACGAGAATTTTTTTATTTATATATTTCTTTTTGAATCCTGAAGCTTACATTTCCTTAGTATTTGGTCAAATTATCTTACAAACTGACTTAAACATTTTTGCATTGATGCACATGGATATCTATCTACAAGTTCCACAGTAGAAGGCAAATTCCTCCTAATAGAAATTATGTAATTTTGTCAGGTTTGTAGGGTGCCTTGGCTGTACATTTATTTTAGTTCTGACCACATATGTTTATTTGTAGCTACTGAGAGATCCTACAGATTATTAAAAAAAAATTGTTGAAATTCAGATCCAGTAGAGTCCATGTCAAATTCTGTATATTCTGCTACACATCAGTTTCTATTCTTTGTCTTTTGCTTATCAGGGATACATTTACATGTCCAGTAGGGAAACTGAGACGTTCGTAATTATTTTATATTTGAGTAACAGGAAGGAATAAATCAAATCAGACAGTTACAATCTCACCATACCACTAGTATTCATTCTTCTCTCTTTTATCTAATTTAAATGATACCCTTTTATTTCCCAAGGTTATCATTTGGTGGGTCCTGGGTTGGCCAAGTCCACCCACTTTGAAACAGTAATAATGAGACTCTCCAGTAGCTTGACACTATGATCTGTAGCTACCCACATCTCTGAACTTTAAACTGTAAATTCATTGTTTTGGGACCCTGCATCATACAATGAAATAGCCTTAAAGCAAATTTCTATTTTTCCCACCTTTCCCTATAACTACAGACATTTATGGTTGAAAGTTAATGCAGATTTAAGTGACACGATCTGCCACTTTATCTGCACCATAAAGATGTGTAAAATGACCTTTTAATTCATTGTGTCTCACTGTGAAAAGATATACTGTAATTGTCCGAATACAAGCAAATCAGATTAGCACTGATTCTCATACATTAGGTTTAAAAAATTTGTAGCTTTTTTTTTCTTGTCATAGCTACTGCTGATAAAGAGGAATGTACTCCTCTTTATCAGCAGTAGCTATTTCAGGGCTCGTAAAAGCAGCTTTACCAGGACTGCCAATGAGTACGGAGGTCATTGCCATGTTTGAGGAGCAATTTTGTCTTTTTACCAGTTCTGTAAATTTTTTCTCCAAATCTTATGAGAGCTTACATCCGTTTTTTTAGAATCATATAGTCATCTTTTTTAAGACTTGGAGAAATCCAAAAATATTTTACTTAAATTATTAATAAAATAAAAATTCTGACTTTGTACATTTTGAATTTATCTAGAATTTCATCCCCAAACATAATTTTTGCAGCAGTTCTATTCAATTGTGTGCACTCAATCTTCTGTGCAGTCCATTGCATGCTAAAGTCAAACACTCAAATCCAACATTTAAGTGAGTGAAGAACAGTACTTCTGATGATGAAAAAAATAAAATTTAGTTAATGATTTGATGTTGGATTTATTTAATAATAAAGACCTTTCAGGGCATGTTTAGAGAAGCTTTATTGTTTGAGTAAATTGGCCAATGATCTTCTTGCAGAAGCTTGTTATTGAGGTCGACTTCAGCAGCTCCTCTAAATCCTCTGAATCTCAAACAGCCTTATGTCCGTGTCGTACCAGATTGGAGGATCCACGTTCCTACAAAAAAAAACAGGAGGAAGAGTGAAAAACATAGCTCCAGCAGCCAAACTGAAATCAACAGCGCACCCACTTCCTGTGTATTTACCGTAGGTAGATGACTCCCCACATGTAGGTCCGGAACCACATGGCAGTGCCGGAGTTGGCCTGGTACTTCCGGATCAGGATGGGGTGAGGGACCGGGAGGAGGCCGACCAGCGTGCCATGCTGCAGGAACCTCAGGATCTCCGACTCGTCTGTTAAACCCCTGAGGACATAACAAAACCTCCTCGAGTGATCTGGATCTAAACGATTGAAACGTCATGCTGCTACCTGCAGCTTGTGTTTAAGGCTCAAAATCTAGGAACATGGAGAGCACTGCCAGGAAGTACATCAAGATCTTGTAAAACAACAATAATAACCATTAAACCTTTTGTTTTAATTCAAAAGTTTATCCTACTTGTCAATGCAGATCTTCTCCACCTGAGGGACGAGGACCTGCAGCAGCCGCATGATGGTTTGCAGAGGAAGTCTAGATTTCCATGACAACATCTGAGGACAGGCAAATGAAAGATATCGTTGCAGGAGTGAACCAACCAATCAGCATCAGCAGATAAGACCTGTTCTCACCCAGTCTGAATTAGCAGTCCAGACCGCAGTGGACGATGTGCTCGACATTCGACTTCTGGACGTTTGGGCTCCTGTGAAGACCTGATGTCAGGATGAAACTGTGAGAAAGTGGAAAAATAAATAAGAGTGAGCAGTGAGACATCTGCTGTACCTCGTGGTCTCTTTCCGAGTTGGACTCCGTGTCGCTGGCTCCGTTGACGGCGCCGCGGCGGGATGCCGTTGTAGGAGAGCTCAAACGCGGCAAGGCAACCATTGTTCCGTCCTCGCTTACCTGAGCCTTCTCCGTTATCTTATCAATTCCTGAAACAAACAACACCAGCTGTTACTCCCTGCTCAGGAAAAAAAAAGGAAATGGTGCCCTCATTTATAATATTCTCCATCTTGGCCGTTCCCAGTGAAACCCTGAGCTGCGTTATCTCTTCTTCTCAGCTATTCTTATTACTTTGAGTCATTTTGTAGGGTTTTGACTTTTAGTGTCTCTTTATGACCATGATTCAAATCTGCCATTTGCTTTTTATTCACATTGTTTGAGAGAGCATTCTGAGAGCTATTTGCAGTCTGCTCATTGTAGTATTTTTCTTAATTTGTGCCTTCTTTAGGTCTCTGTCCTGTACACTTCGTCTTGTTACAACCACAGACTTCACTGTATGTCATCTTTTATTAGATAGACCAATATAAAGTAGAACAATACTGAAGCAGAGATTTTTTTTTTCTTTACAAATACATGTTTGAAAGGTATGGTACAGTACAACTGCAAAACCAAGACGTGAATGTCAACTGAAAGTAAAAAGGCAAGGAGCGCATATACCAGAGAAGAGGCCACAAGGTCTATGGTTACTCTGGAGAAGCTGCAGAGATCCACAAGCTTTGATAGCATAACTATTTGTTGTGCACTAGATAAATCTGACCTTTATGAAATAGTGGCAACATAGGAAGCATTATTGAAGGATTATGGTTTATAAGAAGTCATGTAGGGGTTAAAGCAACCATGGAGATGATAGAGCTTTTGTCATATGAAACCAAATAACTTTTTTTCTTAAGAGGTTAACATCCAAAACTGTATATAGCAGAAAGAAAAGCTGCACATCATCTTAAGCACACCATTCTGACATGGAAACATGGTGGTGGTACTT
Organism: Fundulus heteroclitus; assembly: GCF_011125445.2. NCBI lineage: Eukaryota > Metazoa > Chordata > Actinopteri > Cyprinodontiformes > Fundulidae > Fundulus > Fundulus heteroclitus. The sequence goes on from NC_046370.1 coordinate 13,048,568, forward strand.
ACATGGCAGCCTTGGAAAACAACCTGCTTGAGGCTAAGGGATATTTGAGACTAGGGTTGAGATTCCTCTTTGAGCAGAACAACCCTAAGCATATAGCCTGAACTCAAATAGAATTGTTGAGATCAAAGTGTTTTCATATTAGAATGGCCTAGTCAAAGTTCGGACCTAAATTTAATTGGGAATCTTTGGCAAGACTCCATCCAATCTAACTGAGCTTGAGCTTACGCACATCACTTTGCAAAGTGATGTGCGTATGTTTCAGTAGATGTGCAAATCTTGTTAGTCTGAATATAAATGCATGCCACATTTGTCAGACTTAAAAAAAAAAAAAAAAAAAAGAGACCAAACATTTTTAAAACTGCATTTTTTTTTCAAACTTCTATATACACACTACTTTCTGCAGTGTATTGCATAGAATCCAAATGAAATGCATTGAAGTTCAAAAGGGTATTAATACTTTTTCAAGCCACTGCAACGAGGTATTTACCATTTCTCTAAATTTGTTTTGATTCTGTAAAACAATTTTCATTTCATTTTTTGCTTCCATAGTCCTTTTCTACTTATTTGTCTCTTTTTGGTCATCTTAATTTGGTGGTTTTGCATTCTTTTCACAACTTCTTCTGTAGATTAAAGGAGCAATAAGTAAGATATTTACTGTGAAATCAACCTAAATCATTCTAATTTCCCATTCAGGAAGGAAGTAACATTCCCTATAAACAATCGGTCCTCTTCATCAACAATGTATTAGTCATGTTTTTCTCCTTTAAAACCTAGAGATACTACTTCGGAACTACTTCGGTTTTGAGTGTACCCTGTGTTTACTTCCTGGTTCCCAAGGTTCCCCACACAGAGCACATAGCATTTAGTATTTTATCTTGGCAAGAGAGCTTGCAAACATGGAACCCAGGAAGAGAAGCAGACCAGAAATAGAACAGAATATGACTAATATATCTACTCTATGGAAGTAAAAATTCACAACAGCAACACACCGTTTTAAAACTGCATATTAGAGTGCAAGCTGTTGTACCGATTAGAGCCACAAGGTGTCAGCATTACTTATAGCCTACTTAAAGGTGACTTGACTGTCACCTTTTGATTACGCACTCTTGTTCGACTAAGAATTTTAAGTTTTGAGTTGGATGGGAATTTGTTTGATCATTTTAGTTCTTTTTAGATTCTGGGACCCAGCATAGTAGTTCTCAACTTTTAATCATAAATGTGTGTTGTGGTTTTCCTGTCTAAACGAATTTCTGTCTCTGCTTTTCTGTGTTTTTATATTTGTTGTTTTATTTAACCTGCTCACCTTTTGTTCTCCAACTATTTACTACAGGAAAAACTATGTTGCAAGTCATTATCTGCTTCTCCTTGGCAGTTTGAATAACCTAATCTTCCCCACCTGGAGTGGCCTCTAAGCTGGCTTTGAGCGTCCCCGGCTCGGCAGGCACAGCAGGTCTGGAGCCCTCCATGGACTCGCCGTCTGTGGAGTTAAGGCGAGAGTTCCCAGCTTTCTTCTTCTTCAGCAAGGTTTTCTGAATGGACGCCTCATCTGTCGGCAGGTTGGCCAGCTGGTGGAAAACGTTCCTCTTGCGGATGATGGCGTACACGAGGTTGGAGTTACCTGTGGGCAAAGTTTCAGACCTCAAAAGAACATCCCAGCTAAAGTGGCACCCACCTGCAACCCCAACCTTTGTTGTTCTCACCGTCAAACTGGTACTGTATGATGTTGTTGAAGACCTCCAGCAGGAAGAAGACTAGGTTGTGGTGTTGAGGTGCAGACACGAGGAACCAGAGAGTGGAGAAGGCCTCCAGCAGGTGAAGCAGTTTATTGGCAGCCACCATGGACAGACTCTTCAGGTAAGGGGAAACTAGAGGCACAAATGTGTTTAGAGCAACTCTCCACTAGTGGGCAGCATGTCTACAGTAATACTTACTGTTCACAATTATAGTGAGCAGACAGTCGAACAGAGGATGAAGACGCTGGTGACCGCAGGTGATCACTTTGTGAAAAATCTAAAGGAGAAGGGGAATAAATATGATGCTCGATACTGCTCGGAGCTTTTGATAAAGTAGTTTGTGTTGCACAGGTTGCTAATCTTAAACTCTGATTGATCATCGTTATTTTCAAATCAAGCAAAGTAGGTCTCTCACAACTATGAGCAGGTCAGCATGGGTTCCCGTAAAGACAGGAATGTCCATGGGGACATGCAGCATGTACGGCTTATTCAGCCGAACGCCAAAGTTTCTCTCTCCGCTCAACAGGAGCAGGATGAACACGCCGATGTGCATGAGGCCCACCCGAGCTGTACGTGAACAAAAGAATGAAGAGCTTTTAGAGCTTTAGGCGGTTTACCCTCGTCTCACTGTCTTTGTACAAAAATGCAGATTTTTTTTTTTTTTGTGTGTGTTTTTCTCCCGCTGGTGTCGCAGAAGGCAACTCACACTGATCTGCCCTGGCATCGTTCAGGTAGAACAGGATGGGAACCAGCATCTCTAGGACGTCGCTGCTCTTTAGGACGAAGAACAGGAATTTCTGCAACACACACACACACAAACAGTTATGATAGTGAGTTAAAGACAAGTCCTCTCTTAGGTTATACTTAGAAGTAATAAGTATGCTCAGTTTGAAAGACTTGCGGCAAAGCCAGTGACACAAGCGATTGTCTCATCCAGGAAGGCGTTAATGGTGCAAATCAATGACAGGAGGCGATCTGCTGGGCTTTATTCAGATAGAAAACCTTTTAAACAAACTGTCTGAATAATTAGATAGAATTTACATTGTAAAGTGCCATGAGATGACGTGTGTTGTGAATTGGCACAATATAAATAAAGTGAAATGAAACTATATCGAATAGGAAGTCATACCAAGACGAGTAAAAAGACAAAAAACACAAGCAGCATCACACCTTGTTAAAGTCGCAGAACTTCCAGAAGAGAATCAGCAGCTCCTGGTGGAACTGGATCTTCTTGGTGGATCGAGGAAGGTACGTCTGAATGAGAGGGTTGTTGAGCAGCTGAGCCAAACCTCTGAGGACAAAACTCAAATCCTGTTGAACCAACAATGAGAATATGCTAAGATGCGCCCCTCATGAGTATGCTGTCTGTAGTCAATAATAAAAGTTGTCTTTATGATACCTCCTCTCTGTGGATCCTGGAGAGGTAATTCACAAAGAGGTTGTCAGGTCCAGCTGGCTGGAGAAGGAGAGATGTTGAACTCTTCATTATGCTTTATTTCAATTGTACAAAAGGTTTTAACAGGATTATTTAATATTTGCAAAAAGTAGGAATTTTAATTTTGCATAATATTTTATAATTTTTCATTGTAATCAGTTAACACTGCAGTAGGGAATTCTGAAAAAGTCAGGGACTGAAAATTTGAACAAGCACACCTTACAGGTGAGTTCTGCAAATGGCAATATGGCCACTGGGAGGAGCCAGAGGACCTTGCTTTTTAATCACATTATCTGTCTCATATGCTACATATGCTATGGACAGTTTTAACAAATGACAAAAATACAAAAGTTACCTGCTGTGGCTTTTAAGTCACATAACTCAGTATTTAAAAAGACATAGCGCAAAATAACAGCTTTGGAAAATTATTCTTGGTGTTTCACAAGATTTTGTATTAGGAACTCTGTTATGTAAATATTTAAAATGTACTGTAACAATTATGTTTACATTTGTATTGCTTACAAATAAATCTTAAAAATGAGTCTTATTTGCTCTTTTTTAGCTATGCTAATAATTAAATCACACTTTGTCTAGTGTTTGCTTCTTTTTCATTGGCAGCTGATATAGTTTGTGAAAGTATTTTTTTTTTTTACAGCAAAATGGAAAAAATAACATTTATCCATCCCACCTCTGGTTCCACAGATGGATTGGATGAAGAGGAATCCAGAGCTTTGAGGGCAGCACTCATGGCCGACCCAGACTCGTGCTCCAGTGTGACAATCAGGACCTGCAGTGCCTGCTCCACTAGCTGCTCCCGGTAGTCGGAGAACAGCAGATGGTTGTATGGGATGCCATATCCCACTGGGTCGTAGGAACAGACCACGTTCAGCAGGGATGTGAAGAGCGGCAGGGCATGTCTGAAGCAAAGAAACACAGATCGAACTCACTAAAGAGATTTAAAGAAGGTAACTGTATACAATTGAAAACCAAGCTGAGCATTCATGGGATGCAGCAGGAAAAGAAAATGGAGCGGCCATCTCAGTTTCCTGACCGTAAAACGATTGGGCCACTTTGGGGAGATCTCAAATGTGCATGACAACCCAAAAATAAACAGCAACTGAAGGCTTTTTGCCAAGAAGAGCTGGCAGTTCTTTATATATTTTTGATCATACATGTTTGACTCGAACATTACATTTTTTTTCTATTTTATTTGTAGCTGCAAACTTAATGCAGTAGGTGAAACAACAAAAAAATAACCTGTCTTCTACTAGACAGCGGTCAAAACAAAGGACAAATGTAAGAAAAAAAAGAAAAGGAAAAAGCATTTGTGCAAGAGATATTCTGATGTGTGTTTCCTGTGCCCTGCCAACCTGTTTTCTGCAGAACAAAAGAAAGAGACCCAGGGATTCAGCCCTTGGCTCTCAGATGAAGGAGAAAGATACATGGCTTCAGAGAAGCAGGTGAGAAGCAGCTTCAGCAGCTCAGTCCTGAAAACACACAGGTCTACCATCAAAACTTCAGAAGTCCCAATAAACAGTCGAAAGTTGAATAATTTTAGTTAAATAAAAAAAATTTAGTTTGATTAAACAGTAATTATTTCTGTTTTTTTTAAAATCACTGTAGCTCTGAGCAAGTCAGCTGATTAATCTAAAAGGAATGAGTTTATACATTATATTTCTTATTAACTGGCCTCACTTGGCCATCAATGTTGGTTCAAAAGTATCACTGAGCAAATCTTTACTGCAATATTTCCTTACAATTTGAAATAAAATGTTCCAGTTACCTTTATAGGAATTGGTTAAACAGGCAAAAAAACAACTTGCAGTCTCACCTGTTCAAGTCATGGACATAATTCAGGGGGGGCGACTGAGCGAAGCCCACCCCGGCCTCCCAGATGTACTCACAGCTATCTATGGACCGCATTTCCTCTGATGAATCCTGAAGCAAAACAATTAAAAAAAAAAAAAAAAAAAAAGGTAAAAAATGATTTTCTGAGAGAAGTTAGATAACCTGAAAAACTCCTTTGACAAAAGGTACTGTGATTCTGGAGACTCACACAAATTAAATCTGATCACTGAGAAAAATAAATCTGTGACTGGATTTACAAACATGGCTCATTAGCAAAAATACCTTAATAATGAATCACTTTAGCATCATCTTTCTGCCATATTCAGTCAAATTGTTACATTTACTACCAAACTGTAGTACAAACCAAGATCTAGCACATTTAATGCCTAACATAAAGTATTCCTTACTGCAGTATTCAACTACAGTTCATACAAGAGGTCTAAAAAGACCTGCGAGGGTCTGCTTTTGGGCACTTCGACCACGTGACTCAGCAAGTAGACTGAGCCGAGTTCTCTGCTGACATTATCTGGCTTTAACACCTCCGCTCAGATAACTGCAGCTTTAAGAATAGATGTGACAAGGTGTTCCTGTAGCAGCACAGCAAGATTGAAGCAACCTTTCACTTGGTGGTACAAGCACCAAAATAGGTACACATGGGCTCCATGACCTATTATCTCAGAAAAGTATGTCGCCCACATTGCAAAAACAAAATGGCAATAAACCGTGTTTGGGCCAGATTTTGATGGATTTCAATGTTTACATCGAGACATATGTTTTTCTGTGTGAAAAGTCCTATTCTGCATTGACAAAATTGTAATTATTGAACACCAATACAGGAATAACATGACAAAACACCCTCTCAGTGATTTTTTAAATTGAACAACTTACTCTCTAGTGTAGAGACATGTACAGCAGCATCTCAACGAATTATCAAACATGTCACCCTGCAGTATATGTGATCATTTTGTAAGACAGGTCTGAAAGAAGTGGTTTTGAGTCATGCAAAGGTCGCCAACATTAAAAACTGCTGGCCATTTTGGAATATTGTCAAAGAAAGAAAATAAAAATGCCAGTCAAAATACATTTTATTTAGCATTTAGATCAATTTTGGATTATGTGGAATATTGCAAAGTGGAATACCACTTTGGACCAGTAGATTGAGAAGTCATTGAGTTACTTGTTAAAACAAGGCTACATTCACCCCTCTAGACAAAACCCTACATCAGAGAACCAAAAATACGTCTGATCAGGTAAGTGTCATATCTGAGCGGTGCTCTTGGTTACATTCACTGACAGACTTAATTTTCTCAACTTACATAGGTGACTTTTTGAGAAGGGCGGCAAACATGGAGTATTGATATGCACCAAGTGCTGGATATTTACCTGAAAAATTATTTAATATATATCAAATTAAGCTAATACTTGGGTCAAAACGTACACGTTGCTTCAAAGAAGTATTTAATTTTTTATTTAAAAAAAACACTAAAAAGAGAAAGACCTGACACCCGACCTGGGGATGCATCATCATTCAGTTTAGTTGATTTAGTTCAATTCAGTTTATTTGTATAGTAACAATTCAAAACAAAATTCCAGCCAATAGCTCTTAAGAAACTGCCTTATTCTAGTTTGAATCATATCTTTTGTTTCTGGCAGCTTATTAATAAATCTCCATCTCATACCAGAATATGTGTTGCCATTTCCTCCCCCACCTCCCTCCCATAAAAGCATTTTCTTTTAGCTTACTTAGCTAAAGCACCAAAAGCAAAAAAGTTTATTTCTCTTTATAGTTAGGCATTTCTGATGAGTGATGCCGATAAATGACCACAAATTGCTTAAATCTCACAAACAATTCAAACGGTATCAACATCATCCGGAAAGTTTATATTAGAGCCTATTTTCACCGATTGCAGTTTTGATTCTCACTTGGTCCAGTTGACTCTTATGAAAAATGAGAGATTATGAGCCGTTATAAAACTGTAATTACCATGATATAACCTTGTGCTGCTAGACAACATTAATTATTGACCATCGGATATTTGGGAAATCTTGACCAAGGCCACTTTTTCAAGAAATAGGCACAGGTTTCGAACATTAGAAGGCAAATAGAAAAAGCAACCCCTTTTCAGCACACTGTCTGAAATTCTTAAAAACAATTAAGACCTGCAGTTCAACAAACACTGAGAGGAGAGTGAAAGTTTAATCCGCCCCAGGTTCCTTCCAGCTATACATGCTTCATTCCCCTCAGAGGCAAGTAGGAATAAACACTGACCACTTCCTCTGGTGGCAGCTCAGATTACCTCCCCAGTCTCTAAAATGTTTGCCGAGCTCACTAAGATGCATCCACCCAGCTCAAATACAGCCACTCCTGGCTCCCTCTGCACTGTGGAGTCACTCATTAACTCGAGCTACCACCTAAGAAGGTTGTATGAAGGAGATAACCGCACGGATTGTACCAGCAGAAGGTTAAAAAAACAAGACCTGAAACCTTTCATTAGTGAGATGCTGACTAGCTCTTTTCCCTACCCTTATATAGTTGATTTTAAAGAAATGATGTCACTACATAACTACCAAGGAGTTTGTGCCAAACAGGGCTGAGAAGTCTGATTTTGTGTGAACAGGTCAAAACTTTTTGGAGCCAAAGACTTGCCGGCTTTAGTTGGGACTCAACTTGATATAAAACATGTTTATGTCTGCATGAATCTCTAATGACCTGTTGTTAATTGTTTATTGGACATACTGACCGAGTTGCTCTTTTTGTGACTCTGGACAGTAAAATCTGGACAGAAGAGCAGGTCAGCGATGGCGAGGAGCAGGGATTCAGCCAGCGGCCGAGCTTCGTTCTCATGGACATCTTCATCCAAACTCTGCAGCAAAAACACATTAGTCAAAATGTAATCTCAGTGATTTTTTTTTTTTTAAGAGATGAAATAAGAAAGCTGTCTGCCAAATAGAATGGCCCTGGCTGGCTGAGTGTGAAGGATCAGATTTTTCTCTTATTAGTGAATGCAGCACAGTCAAGCCAAAAGCAACTGGTGTGGATGGGATTGTTGAGTAAAGAAAACTCACTGCTGTATAAGGAAAATGGTTTTTAAACCAAAATAAAATCTGTTCCAAGACAAACTGAACTCTCAGTAACTATGTAATAAGCATTAAGTTTCTCAGCAACAGTGCTGTAGAAATCCAATATGGCTACCATAAATCTTGGTGACAGCTACGGTGATGAACTGCTTCTTGCGCTTTCAACGGTCTGTTTCTTATTAAATCTCCCAAGCACACAGTAATGTACAAACTCTATAAGTGAGCATTTTGTTATCATATTTAAACACATAAAATGCTGACAAAAGCAATATTTGATTTTTTTATACCAACAACAGTTATCTTTGTAATTTAATAAAGCAATTAGCAAAACCTTGAGGTTTTCAGAGTTGCGTCAGACTACTGTGAAATTAATCCAACAACAATTACTTAGTAAAGGAAATTAGCAATATTTTTACCCAAAATATAATTAGCCTAGATGGTTTACTACCCGAGTATGAAATAATTTATTTTGATTCATCTATTACAATGTGTAGTTACAGTCTAATCCACTCCAAGAGGCAGTTTCACACACGTGCGACAAATTTTTATTTACGGTTTAACGAGTTGGGCTTTTTTAAATGAAGTAAGGAAAGCATTTTCCAGCAGAACACAATTGATCACAAACAGCCCCGTCAGCTTTTCCATCTGCTGCAGCCCTCCTTCACCTCTGTGCCATACTTTCATTAGCAGACATTTAATCCCTCCTTAACTCAACCATTGGCGAGGAGTCGGTGGGAGATACAATATGGGCAGTGTTTACACCATGGTCCCCAGTCGACCAGGTAACCAGAGACTCTTTGGCAGGTGGGGGGGTTGCAGAGGAGACCTCCGCATCGACAGCCGCAGTGGTTTTATCTTGCAGGAACTGCTTAGAAAGTCAAGGAGCAACATATTTTCCAGCCAGGGCATATTAGTTTTGTCTGAAGCAACTGAAGGGCCTCAAACTGCAAGATGGAACAATAGGCTAAACGCTTCTGTCTGCAGACAGAATTTCACAGATTATATACCGAGAATCAACTATTGCACTAGTGCAACTTGAAAATATCTTGGTAATTTGAATAAAAGATGAACTTGAGGCCATTAAAGCATAAATAATCCAGAAAATAACCGATAATCCACGGTGCAAAGAATGTCAGACTCCCAGACTGTGTGTCAGATTCATACCCCGGCTCTCTTCGCACCGGGGATGGTGGACCAGAAGAAGCCCCTCCAGTCGGCATCCTCAAAAATATACGGCAGGATCCGGGTGAGAAGGCGGGTGCAGTTCAACACGATCTGACGCTCCTTGTCCGAGGGGGAGCCGGAATCGGCACACAGAACGAGCCTCTCCACAGCCTTGAAATAAACCACATCAAACAAATAAATCAAACTACAATAGTAGGATTTCATTGATCATAAAGTCCTCTATCGGAAGAGTTTAACTCACTCTATTGTCCGAGGTAAAACCAGGACTAAAAAGCCCCCAAATGTACTATGAAAATAGTATTTTAAATACGTCATTTTTTTTAATCAATGTCATGTTAAAGGAGTTTGTTTTTCACAGTTTGTTTAGTTGCAGAAAACCATTAAAGTTACTTCTGTGGGTATCAGCCTAATGAGAGACCTTTAGAAGTAATTTCATTAAAATTATAGCAAAACATTTAAGATGCAGATTAAAACAGATGAACCATTTCAAACTATTTCAGAAAAGACCAGTAGATGTGAATGCAATTTTAGCCTATTGTCTGTCAAATAATCACAGATAATTTAAAACAATCGACTGTATGAAGATATTAAACTAAAACGGTAAAAAAATGTATTTTATCCTGATCTGTGTGTTTCTTTAATCTGACTGTATCTGTTTCTTTTTCTATGCTTAATGATGTGTGACTTCTTTTCCTCCCACCTTTTTTGCTTTTATGGGTCTAACCTCTAGCGCTCCAAGTGTGGGAATAACAAACATCTGCATTCCTTTGTTTCGGACTGTATCCAGGAAGAACAAAAGCTGCAGTAACTTAAAACACAGGAATCCTCGAACGTAATAACTAACATCCAGTCCAACTCACTGTATTTTAGTAAATAATTTATTCATCATTACATTGTTTTTAGTCTAAATCTGTGAGCAGGAAGAGCAGATTGTCATTTTACAGCAGATTTAGCTACAGTAATGGGTGTTTTGATGTAAACCTCATCCCTCAGCCTCAGTCAGGGACAAGTGTGCACTGCAAAAACGGATCTAAAAATAAGAAAAATGTTCTTAAAATTAGTGTTTTTGGCCTAGATCTGAGCAAGTAAATAAGATTATCTGCCAATGGAATGAGTATTTTCACCCCTAAAATAAGATAATTAGATATACTGCACTTGAAATAAGATGATGGAGATGAGTTGTTCTTACTTCAAGTGCAAAAATCTTATTCCATTGGCAGATCATCTTATTTACCTGCTCGAATCAAGGACAGATACACTTATTTCAAGACAATATTACTTATTTTTAGTTCTGTTTTTGCAGTGTGTTAGTAGGAAGGTCAGATAAGATGGTATATGATTAACAACAGTTGGCTCCAGTAGCTGCATGCTGGGAGGGCTCTTGAAAAAAAAGGAGCAACATATTCACAACAAACTAGCAGAACTATCAGTTCTTACTCGTTTGATGCTGTTATTCTGTTCAATGATAAGCGAAACAAACTGCTTTGAAATTAGAGAGTTGTTTATTTAGTGGCAGAGCCTCCGAAATAAGAGTGTCTGTTCCTAAAAACATTTTTCTTTCTTGTGAACAGTAATCTTCAAGTCTAACCCCAGATTCTCAATTTGATTGAGGTCTGGACTTTGACTAGGCCATTCTAACACATTTAATGGTTTCCCCTTAAATCATTCGAGTTTAGCAGTCTGCTTCAGGTAATTATCCCGCTGGAAGGTGAACCTCGGCCCAAGTCACAAATCACGGGCAGACTGACAGGTTTTGATCAAGAAAATCCCCGTATTTAGCCGCATCCATCTTTCCTTCGACTCGGACCAGTTTCCCAGTCCCTGCTGCTGAAAACATCCTCACAGCATGATGCTGCCACCATCTTGTTTCACTGTGGGGTTAGTATTCTACTGCTGATGGGATGTGTTGGGTTTGCGACAGACATAGCGTTTTCCTTAGTGACGGAAAAGTTACATTTTAGTCTCAACAGACCAGAGAGGATCTTCCTCTATACATTATGGAAGTTGCCCACAGTCCTTTTGACAAACTCAAAACACGGCTTCCTATTTTTAACACAAAGTCATGGCTTTGTGTCTTGCCACTCTTCCATAAAGCCCAGCTCTATGGAGTACACGTCTTACTGTGGTCCTATGGACAGATCCTCCAGTCTGTGCTGTGGAGCTCTGCAGCTCCTTAAATGTTACCTTTGGTCTCTGAGCTGCCTTATTAATGCCTTCCTTGCCCAATCTGTGAGTTTTGGTGGGCGACCCTTTTTTGGCAGGTTTGTTTTGTAACATGATAGATTTGTTAGTGCTCCAGGGAAAATCAAATACTTGTATATTTTTATAAGCCTACCCTGACTTGTACTTCTCAACAACTCTGTCCCTGACTTGTTTGGAGAGCATCCTCATCGTGTGATGCCTCTTGCTTGGTTGTGTTGCAGCCTCTGGGGGCTTTCAGAAAATGTCCTATTTATACTGACAGATTATGTAACTCTTAGATTGCACCCAGGTGGACTTCATTTCACTAATTATGTGATTTTTGAAGATAGTTGGTGGCTACAGAACTTTTTAAGGGGCTTCATAGCTAGCAAGGTGGTTACATACTGTATGTACACGCCAATTTACAGGTTCTTGTTTAGATTATTGTTTTCATGTATAATTCTCTCCGTTCATTTCACCAACTTTTTGTGTAGATCTGTCACATAAAAGATAAAAAAGCATATGGATAACAGGTTGGAATGTAATCAAATAGGTAAAAAGCTAAGAGAGTGAATACTTGTGTAAAACACTGTAATGTCAAAGGAAACAAAGACATGGATTACCAATCCGAAGGTCCTAGAAACTCTGATCCACTTAAACGTGAAGGGTCTGAACGTAAAAAAAAAATGCTTAGATTCTTCTTTAAAATACATTTTATGTGCATTTTTCCTTCTTACAGGAAAACTAAAAAGGTTGGATATGATTACAATTAAAAATAAAACAGCCTAAAAATTAACTTTAACAAATCATCACAAGGGGTATGAGTAATTTTGGAAAATGATGCAGCAGCTTAAAAAGTGTAGCAAAACAAGAAAGCAATTGCTTTTTTTTTTTTTTTTAGCTCAGAATCACTTTCAAAAAAGATATTTGGCAATAAAAAGTTGGCAATGATGCATCTCAAATAAACTGGGGTTAGACCAGTCCAGGATGTTATAGTACTCATTGACAGCACATCTGTGTTTAATGGGAGCAAGTGTCTCAAACTCCAGTCCTCAAGAGATGGTGTGCCAAAACTTTTAGATGTCTTAACCAAATAATTAGGTCATTAGCAGGACTTTGAAGAACATGAATGCATGCTCAAGAGGCAATTCACACATTTTGCTTTAAGTGTTTTAGACCTGGGACACATCGAAAAGTTGCAGGACACCAATGTTTGAGCACTATAGTTTGAGACCACTAACTTTAGCATATTAGCCCATTTTAAACCGCAATATTTGTGTAATTTTAGGCAAGCTGTCTTTATGGGCTGCATTGTGAAGTTGTTAGCTTTTTTTTTGCCTTGCAACAAAGAGATTCTGGTTTTCATATCCTGGCCTGGGGTTTTAATGTATGGTGTAAAGTAAGTAAAACGTTATTTATATAGCACATCTCAAGATAAAAATAAAAGAAAAAAATCACAAAGTGCTTTACAACAGATGGTTTCACGGGTCCGGCTAACCATGACTGTTAAATTTAATGGTTATCCAAAATTGTTCTTGGGTAAGCTAGTGTACGCTAAACTCTTTGTCTTGTGTTAGTGTTGGAAATGGAAATGAGTGCTGTGGTCATGAGATAAAGGCCTAAACATCCATAACAAGACAAAGGTTTCATAGATGCAAAGCTAACAATTCAATTAAATGTTTAAATAATATACAACTGACTCTAAACTAAGCATGTGATATTCCTAAAAAATAATCCAGAAAAAAAAAAAAGCAGCTCATCCTGGTCAAGATAGGTTACCTTGTAGCAGAGGGTTGCCAAGTTGGATGGAGACTCTTCTCTGACAGCTCGGATTTCTGCTGCCGGAACCAGAGCAAAAACATCCTGGACGGCGATGGAGCAGTCGGCCCAGAACTGATCCCAGAACACATTGTCTGTAGCTTCCACAGGCTGAAGAGGAAACGGAATAAAATCTTTGTGTGCCCACGTTTATATTTTTCCAACATGATTACCAGCTATACAGCAGCATGTCAGCAGACATATTTGCAAAAAAAAAAAAAAAAGCTGCAACAGATAAGCCAAAATGTATTTATACATTTTAGGCCTAAAAAAGCCAAAATGTTTGTTTCTGAGAGTAAATGAGACATAAGGGGCTTTAAAGAAAGAAAAAAAAAACAATGTAATAGGATAATCAACTGTGAGCAAAACATTTTTGATTTTTTTTTTTAAAATAAATAATTTAAACCCTTCTTAATAATCAAAAGATTTATTTATTGTCATTAGAGCAATCAATGACCAACAGTTCATGACCATTGTTTTATATTTCCACTGTTATTTTAATGATTTTACCCAAGTACTAAGATCCAGGTCTTGATGGTTGAAGGAGCTCCTCACCATAACCCCAATCTTTAACAGACTTCTTACCAGATTCAAGTTGGAAGTCTGGGTGGGCTACGGTTTTTACCAGTGTACCGACTATCCCTCTTCTGTACATGTCCAAACCGTCTCAATCTGCCCTCGTTTGCTTTGTCTCCAAATAAATCTAACACAAGCTGTCTGTCTGATGTACTCATTCATGATCGGATCTATCCTCGTCACTCCCAAAGAGACCTAAACATCTTCATCTCTGCCTCCTGTCTCTTCCTCGGTGCCACTGTCTCTATACATACATCACTTGTCTCACCACCGCATTGTACACCTTTCCTTTCAGTCTCATTAATACTCATCATACATCTCACCTGACACTTCTCTCCATCTGCTCCAACCTGCTTGGACATGTTTCTTCACGTCTTTACACACTTGCCGTTGCTCTGGACAGTTGATCCTAAGTACTTAAAATCATCCATCTTCTTTATCTCTGCTCCCTGTAACCTCACAGCTCCACTTTGGTCCCTCTCATTCACACACGTATTCTGTCTTACTAAGGCGAACCTTCATTCCTCTCCTTTCCAGGGCACACTTTTCTGATTTTCCTCCACCTGTTCCCTGATCTTACCACGGATAACAATGCCATCTGCAAACATCGTAGTCCATAGATGTTCCTGTCTAACCCCATCTGTCAACCCGTCCATCACCACAGCAAACAAGTAGTCCCATGTCCACCTTCAACTCCTGTCACACCTACAGCACACCTCACCACTGTCTTACAGCTCTCATACAGGTCCTGCACCACTCTCAACATCATTCCCTTCTCTGTATCTCTACCTTGCCAACCTGTACGAGTCCTTCACTCCCTCCTTACTGTCCAACCTATCCTACAAGTCACTGAATGCACTTTGTTTGGTCTTAGCTAGTTCTAACGTCACCTTATGCTGCATCCCTCTTCAATGCTCACAGTGCCCCACTTCTTAATCGATCTCTTTCTCTGAACACACTCCTGTGCTTCCTCATTCCACCACCAAGTCCCCTTTCCAGCTTTCCTTGCAGGACATATACCAAGCACTGTCGTATCTATCTTCCCGTTAGCATTAGATGTAGCTTTCTAGTCATCTTAAAGCACTTTCAAACTCCACTTTTGGAACTACACTTAGGCCTTCAGTTCATGACCCCATCTTCAATTTCTAGCCTCAGACTCATCACCCTATCTAAGACTTTTTTCACTTTCAGGACATTCCAGTCCTCCTTCAAGATAACTCCTACAGCATTTCTCTTCTCTCTCTGCCCACAGACACGTCTTCCTCCTCTCCTTCTTTGCTGACCACTAGTAACCAAATTTCCACTAGTGCCCTGTTGGTCACCAGCACTACTGGCAGCCCTTGTTAACCTGAGCCTGGACCGATCCAATATGGAGATCATGTTAATGACTCACATGGCAAATTTGGCAAAAGCTTTACACTAGACACCCTTCCGGACGAAAACCTGTGCATTTATCCAGGCTTGGGGACGGCCAGAAATAAAGTCGGGGTACAGTGTACCCAAGCTCCTTTGAGCCTACATTACAATTACAAATAGGATACAATATACTCATATCTGCATAACCGTCTTATCTTCTTTTGATTGCGTTAAACCTGAGGCTAAAATTTTTGTCTACTTGTGTATGACTAAGAGGGGTTTCCATCCACCAACATTGGGATTTTGTGAGCAAAATGTTTTGCAAACTCCACAGATGACGAATAAACTTATTTGAAACCAGATGAGTTTTTTCAGATTAATACAAAATAATCTCTCAATCTAATAATAAAGCCTCGAGACAGTTTGGCTGGTGACTCATTTGTTTTTCCCAGGTATTTATTAAAAGTTTGCTCCTTGAAATACTAGAAAAGAGTAAAACAGTAACAAAACAGCTTTGAATGTCCACAAGTGATAGATTTTCCATAAAATAAATGCCAAAACAGTGTCTTACTTTCTACCATAAAACAAATGGTTAAGGTGCAATTTGTGTAGACTACTGACTATGAGAACAGTTGAGTTTCACCTTGACTAGAACAAAGCCTTAGAGGAAACACATTTGTCACTCCATGGATATTTCACTCCATATGGAGTGAAAAATGTGGGTTATAGAAGAAGAATTAGACTGCCGAAAAAAGACAAATTTATCATTGACGAAAACAGTGGAACAAATAAAAGCATATGCTTTTGTTGTCTCAACTCCCTATCCTCATTTCTAAACCAAAATCGGGGTAATTTAAGTTTGTTTTACTCCACTTTCCATAATCCGGGCTGCACCTGACGCTACCATCTGGCGCACCAACTTCATTTAAATTCGTAAACAGATCGCTTTCAGAAATACATTTTGTTTTCTCCACGCCGAGTAGTTTTATTGTTAAGAAAACACAAGCCGACCTGAGTTTTTGTCGTCAGCTGGATCACCGCTTTCCTGAAGTGAAGTTTGGTGTCGGCGTTGCCCATTTTTTTCTGTTTCCAGCAACCGCCTCCTCCTGCCTGCAGGATCCGCTGATAATTTCCCTCATCACCGCTCAGAGCGACTCACTGCTGGTGCATTCAGGGACCGCTCGGAATATTCCTGCTCGACGAACGTGTCATTCTTTCTTTTAGATGACATTTTTTTATTTTTCTATTTTTCAGAAATAAAACAGGAAGCGAACATTTTTATTCGGTGTTGGAAGGATCATACTTATTAAAATCCAGTTACAAAGAAAAAAAAGTTTCACAAGTCCACGTTATAAGAGAAAAATT
The DNA here is from genome assembly GCF_011125445.2 of Fundulus heteroclitus. Lineage (NCBI taxonomy): Eukaryota > Metazoa > Chordata > Actinopteri > Cyprinodontiformes > Fundulidae > Fundulus > Fundulus heteroclitus. Next base: position 13,065,143 of record NC_046370.1, read on the forward strand.
GCTAATCTTAGACTTCTAAGACTAACTTTGTCTACAAACTAAGTATAATAATAAATGGAAATCTAATAAAAATCATATCATAATATGCATACACATTTTCTGTTGTGAGAGCACTTCTGTAAGCAACACACACATTCAAATTACATAAATAAATAAATGAATAAATAAATAAGCCGAAATGATACACATTTAATTAAAGTAACCACCAACTATATTGAAACATCTCTCACAAGACCTCTACACCACAAATAGTAATAAAGATTAACCAATTCACATAATTATAATTAAAAAGAGTAGGAAATAAATTAAAACATATGTTTATAAGAAGGAGAATGTCACGAGTTAAACAAACACAATGTGATTTAAATATAAATAGGCTAAAATATAAATTTTGATTATATTATGATTACAGCATTCAAATATAAATTATGACATTGCCTTAATATATTTATTATGAAATGACTTTGCTTCACTGGCAAACAGTACCTTTATCATGTCCATTAATTAAACTATTTTATCAGCCTAATTATGTGATAATTCTGACAGGTCTTGAAAGCGACATCTGCTGAGCAGGATCCTACTGAGCAGACTTCCGGGTTATACTTCATGTACATATTTACCTTCAGCTGTTACCACGTGACTGTCTTGATAAACTGGCCACGCCTCATAATTCGGTCCATCACCACCACCGGCACGATCGCTGGTGTAAGGACGCTGATGTAAGGACGCTGATGTAACATTAAATAGAGATTATATTTCATTTCCTCCTCATGTGAGTTCAACTGCAGAAAACTTAATTCATAAAACAGGCAGTAGATGGCGCCATGATGTCACTGAGCCGTACAGCAACGAAAGAGAAAAAAAGGGACGTCCAGTGAAGTTTTGAAATTGGACTCACGGATTATTTTTTAAATGATACAAATTGAAACTAATTTGTCTAGCAATGTGAAGTTGAATTGTTTTCTGATGGTTAATAACTGCTGTTCCTTCTGTTCTTTCTAAACCGTCAGTTCTTTACAGCAGGAAAAGGGTAGAAGAGTAATTTGTCCTTGGACGTTAATATTTTTTTTTATTTAGTTAGTTTTTTGGGTTTTTCTGGTAGCCTTCTTGAAGTTTTTTAGACTACTCCAACAGTCTAAAGATATGGTGTCTTGCAAAACTATTAATACTTCTTGAACTTTTTCACATTTTATCACATTGATACAAAAATGCCAATAGTTTACAGAGACAACACAAAGTAGGGTATTGTGAAGCAGAAGAAAAATTATACATCGTTTTTTTTTTGTAAATAAAAATATTCCCCCTATAGTCAATAATAATTAAATTGAACTTTATTAATCTCACAATGAAGAAATTCACTTCTGCATCTTAACCCATCCCCTTGGGAAGCAGTGGGGTGCCACTGTGCAGCACCTGGGAGCAATTGGGGGTAATGGTCTAGCTCAGGGACCCAGAATGGCAGGCAGCTTGTGGGAGTTAAACTCAGACCCTCTGGGACCGAAGCTCTGTGCTCTAACCACTAGGCCACCACTCTAACCACTAGGCCACCAGTAATGCATATTAATAAATATTAATATGCATTTCTAAGAGGCCTGTTTGTCAGATTAAAAATACCTTTCGCAGAAAAACAACACCCTTTAAGCCAGTACTTTTTTTTCATTAAGCCCCCATCCTGCATGAAAAATTTAGCTTTTTTATTGGTCTGATGCAATTTTCTAATCTTATGTGCTGTGTTTTTGTTAGCTGGCTATGAAGAAAAAAATCATGACATAAATAAAGGCCTTAAAACATCATCAGTCTGTGTTACTCTATATAATGTGTTTCACTTAGTGAATTTAATTACTGAAATAAATATAATAAATATACTAGCAATATTCTTTTTAAAATATTCTTATTTTTAATATGACTGTATGTATTCAGCTCCCCTGAGTGAATACTCTACAGAAGCACCTTATTCAGCTGCAGGATCTTTAGTATATATCTCTAGCAGCTATGCACATAAGGCAAAAGGCATAGTTTTTGTCCCATCTGACCAGAGCACCTTTATCAATGTGCTTGCTGTTTCCCCTGTATAGCTTGCGAGACGGTGCTAATGAGACTTTACATGGATTATAAAGAACGGATTTAAGGAGTGCGTGACTGTTTTACTGTTATCAGATTCTCCCACCTAATATACGGATCTCTTTAGCTCATCTAGAGTTGCCGTTGGCCTTTTCCCCCCTTCTCTGATTTATTGTTTTCCTTATCTGGCCTCTCAGTTTAGCCCAGATTGCCTTGGCTTAAAAGGTTTGGAGTTGAGCTCTACTCTTCCCATTTTTAGATGATAAACAGCACTCTACAGGTGGACTGTTTTACTACCTAACCTTGTTTAAAACTTCTCCCCAACTTTCTCCCTTACCTGGCAGCTGTGTTCCTTGATGTCCATGAGGCAGTTTATTCACCTGTGATGCCTTCGGAGAACAACAGGATTTTGATTGAGATTATTAACGAGTTGATACATGAAGGCAATTGGTTGCTCTGCATTTTATCTAGGGGCCTCAGAACAAACGTTTTGTTTTATTTTAAATGTTGAACACAATTATTTTTCTCCCAACTCGCAATCATACAGTATTTTGTGTTGGTCTATTTAAAACAAAAATGCAAACTACACAGAGATTTCTGTTTTTTACCAGACAAAATGTGGAAGAGTTCATGTGAATGAATATTATTGCAACATATTGTAACAATGTTGAGTGTGACTGATATTCAAATGGAGATTTAATTTCCTGACTTACATTCTTTTATTCACAACTCCTAAAGCTGACCGCTCTGATGCTGCCTAATAAGGTTAAAGGTGCCAGTTTAATAAGACGCCTTCATCAATCTCTCTCAGATAAGTGTCTGTGCACATTAAGGATGCAGCTATCCAGAAGAGTGAAACTATTTCTTCCTAATGTTGACATTATTAGTACACAGAGTGGTAACAGAAACCCAACAAGTTGTCCCTACAGTGTGTAGGCGCCCACATTCTCCATGCTTATGATACCTAAATAAACCTAAGTTTGTGCTTTCCTAATTGGCAAACCTACATTTTCATTCAGCCCATTATCTTTGCATTATACATTTAAACAGCTGTAGGATTGTTTCTACATACCAAAGCTTTAATATCATTCCTGAGAAGAAATTATGTAGGTCAACACCAGTGACTCATTCAGCAGCCTTGCAAACAACAATCTCTTCACCAGAAAATCTAATAGGCCCGCCAGCTGCCACACAGCTGTCAGCCAATCAGAGTTCTGCCTCATCCAGGCATAAAGCTGAGAAAACTTAGGGCTTACACACAACGTTCTGCAAGCGTACTCATGCAGAGTCTGTTTGGATTTCAGCCTCTGTAGTCAAGAAGCATGATAAACACAATGAGTTCTGCTGTTTTCTTGTGTTTGCTGGCAGCTCTGTCGACAGCCGAGGCGGTAAGGACTCTTTTATTTTCACCTGAACTCAATCGTTCCTTTTTTTTTTCTTCAGTAATTGATTGATAAAATATTTTCAGGGCCTGTGGAGGCATGGTAAAAGGAGAAGAATGCCTGTTTTCTTCTCCTCTTTCGACTCTTTGGGTGAGCAAAAGAATCATTAAAATGTCCAGGTATTGTTTCCTAAGCATTAAGTCCGCCATTTCCTCTCGTAGACGGGGTCTGTCTCAATGGTGGACGGTCTGTTCCTTCATTCGTCACTGGCAAACACTTGTATTGTGAATGCCTTGATGGCTTTACTGGGACACACTGTGAAACAGGTGAGGAACTGATTTTAAAGCAAACTTAAATAAAACCATTTCACATTTTAATCACCTTTCTGTGGTTACAGCCAAAGGTGACAGCTGTGTTGAGGGGATCGGATTATACTACAGAGGCACTGTTTCGAAATCAGTCAGCGGAAAAACGTGTGAGAACTGGGATTCACAAATCAGGAATCGCTACCTGTCCTCAGATCTTCACTCTGGAAGACACAACTACTGCAGGTGGTCTGTTATGTGAAAGTTAAACTTTCCTCTCTGTCATCGTAGCAATAATGTTATTAGTTTCTTATGAGGAAAATTGTGTTCTAACCCTTCCTTGAAAGTTACAGACTCATAGTTCTTTGTAATGCAATTAGTCATACTTGTAACACACAGAAGAGGCAATCCATCAAAACTGGAGTGAGCTTCCTATATTTGAATAAATGGCATGACTCACTGAAGCACTTCTTGTAGGAAATGTGTCAAATACAGGAGCTTATCCGCACGTCTGTAGTTACACCCTTGTCTTTATTTGCAAAATTCATAGTTTTAATTTAATTCTGTTTATATAATTAACAGTAATTAACAACAAATATCATCTGAAGACACTTCACAAGACAAACAGGTCCATGTCTTATTAGCAATTAAGCTGTATGATCTGATCGAACCAATACAATTCAACGATAGGGGCAGATTCAAATCTAGTTACCGGTATGTACATTCCAGTTTGATCCCATCTGTAACTGTGTTTGTAATGCAACCTGATAAAAGATTACCAGCCTTAGAAAGGCCAGTCTATTGCTCCGAGATGATGAATTTGCAGCAAATCCTCCTCTTGGGAAAGTATGCCATGGGAGTGGACGTTTGGAGTAATCAAGCTTTATGGATTAATGTAACTGTGTATCATCTGCATAATGATGGATATTGTCTTACAATTTGCTTTTAAGTTGAAACATGTATATAGCAAATCATATTTGGCCAAGCAATGTTGGTCCATATATCTCACTAGGGTTAGCCTCACTAAGAATAAACTATGTTATAAGAACGAAAACCGCTAATAAAAGATTTTAATTGCCTCTGCTTCAAGATACAGTTTCAATCCCAAATACTTAATAATACTGGTAATATATTTTGTAAAATTGAAAATTAGAACAGCGCTATAAATTGAAAAGCATATTTTTCTTTTAAAGTTATTTAAATATTAGCTGTAGACTGAAGTGGTTAGTTTAATTATTTTGGTTTGTCAAGTACCCTCAGCTAATTATTTGTTTCGTTTCAAGATGAAAAATGTATTTTATGACGTTGCTGTAAATCTTTCAAGTTATTGGAGCATAAAATCTAACAACATGTTCTTATTGCTAGCACAGGTAGGACGCGGCAATAGCTCAGATCAATGGCAATTATTAACAAGTTCTTAAATTTATTTAAGCTTTTAAATTTACACAACAATAAAAGCATAAAATGAAAGCTCTTTATTTGTTGTGACTCAAACGCTAGTTTTAGGCATAAGTAGCAATGGTTAACCATCTTATGTTAATGAGATAAGATAGGACTTTATTGAAGCAAAAACAAATTAAAATGTACATGCAGAAACATGCACACATACATACACATATACACAGACATAAACGTGTCTAGACATACGTGTACGAGGTGACCATGCTAGACTGGCAATCAACGCAGGTATGCAAAAATTACACAAGTTGTTATGAAGTAGAACGGAACAAACTAACAGCACTGGGGATGAAGGACCTACGGTAGCGCTCCTTCCTGCACAGACGGTGCCTCAGCAGGTCAGGTGATGTCCTCCGTCAATGCATAATGGTAGAAGCCGTCAATCAGCAACTATGAAAACTCAAACTAGAGTTTCAAATGTTTCTGTTTGAATTGCTTTCAAACTGACGCAAAACTATGAATTTATCGATACACATACATAGACACTTGTGTAAACAAAACTTTGATAAGAACGTCCTGGGAAGACCTATGCAGGACTGTTTTTCACATGACCTTCACAGTCACAATGCCAATTTGAAGCCAAAGATATTTATTGTTTGTTGGTGCTTGCTGGTGTTTCTTTTTCAGAAATATTCAGTACAGACTACGTCCATGGTGTTACGTCAGGAAAACCTACCAGCTGGTGAAGGAATATTGTGACATCCCCCGTTGTGATGTTGATTCCTGTAAGTGTGTTCTTCCTGAAAGGAGACTATTTCCTATTCACCTGCATCAGATTTGGTGTAATTCTGGGATCTGAAGGGCTTTGCTGTTGTAATGCTGACAGAGTATAACAAAAAAAAATTAAGATTTGGAAAATATATCAATAGATTATAAATGTTCAAGGAATGTTTTATACATTCCTTGCATATGCATGCTTCACAGGTTTTGAATACCCTTTTCAATCTTGCAGTTACACCTGCACCTTCAGCTGCACCCACCACGCCACAAACACGTGAGCTGCTGATGCATATTTCTTTTCAGATTTTTCTTTTTGGCTTGTCCTGAAAAACAGATTTGAATTTGGTTTCTTTCCCAAGCCGCAGAACAGACCTGTGGTCAGCGGAGCAGCAGGAAGCAGATGAAGATCGTGGGTGGAACAGTTGCTGCTGTGGAATCCCACCCATGGATCGCTGCCATATTCTGGCGCACCAAATCAAAGGAAAATGTTTTCCGCTGCGGGGGCACTCTGATATCTGCCTGTTGGGTCGTCACCGCCGCCCACTGCTTCCCTGAAGGGTAGGACACGGTGTCGTTCACAATACGCAGAACAGGTGCCGGGAAATGACAGATCGTCTGTTTGTTTTTCAGCTCTCAGGCGAGGCATCGACGCTTCTCCGTCACACTGGGGAAAAATGCCCTCAACGAGAGCGACCCAACTGTGGAGCAAACCTTCAGAGTGGAGCAAATCGTCATCCATGAAGGATTCAATAACAGTGAACAAAACTACAACAACGACATTGGTATGAGTAGATCTACTTTGTTGTAAAAACCTAACCTGACGCCGCCAGATAGATTTGCTTCGCATATCCATCTGGAAACCTTCCGTTGAAGTAATTTTGGGAAGGGGGGAAAATACTGGTTAGCTGATTGGCCTATGTTGGTGATAGACGGGCCAAATAAACCAATCAGATCAACGAAGCATATGACGTACTCGTCAACATGCTTCGTCGTCGCTCGTAACAGAGCGACGACAAAAACACAACCACAAGCCAAGCTACTCTTGCTGCTGCAGGTAAAGGCTCGTTAGCTCAGCAAAGAAATACTCTGTAATTCCGATAAAACTTGCTCGATAGCCACGCTAACGCTAGTTTCATCGGATGAAGCCGCCATGTTCTTTAGACTGAACTGTCGCGCTTCCCGTTGCATCACACCTCAACCCGCCTCAAAGCCAACGCTGATTGGACGTTCGTTTGGTGAACGGCTCCAAATTTTCTTTAACGGAGAGTAGCCAGACTGATCTGCGAGTGAAACCTTGAAAGCTCGCGAGATCAGGATGGTCTCACGAGGCTAGCAAAAACCCTCCCCGATAAGAAAGTTTGGAAGAAAGTTTGCCATCTTTTGTAGGGTTAGGATCAAGAAGCAATCGTCATAGTTTCAACCACTAACTTACTAAAGTACCCCAGAGTGGCTTTCAATGAGTGTGGCATTTGGTTTATGTCTTATATTTTTATTTTGATGTAAACCTCAACACTGATTTTTTATTTTTATTTTTTTTTAATAAATGTGTTTATGTCACCTAGCTTTGCTGAAGTTGCTGGCCAAACATGGAAAGTGCGCTGAAGAGACCAACTGGGTGAAGACAGTCTGCCTGCCGCCGCCTCTGCAGAGCCTCCAGCCGGGGGTCACCTGTGACATTGCTGGATATGGGAAGGAGAAATTTGGTGAAGAAAGTTTCATAAACATTCTTTCGTATTTGAACACTCACCCCTCATGAAACTGCCGGAACAGCCATGGAAAAAAAAAAGAATTTCCACCTTTTTTAATGTCCTTATAATTTAGGAGAGAAAGAAGCACTGTAGCTAGGTGCTGCCAATGAGTCCAAGCTCCTCCATGTTGCCACACCTTTTGTCATTCTCTACTAATTTGGTGCATTCAGGTATAGCATACAGGCTTAAATCGGAGGCAACCGGACTTTCGCTCAGTTCTTTCTGAAAATGTCTCGACACCTGTCCAGGAGTCTTGGTCAACTCTGGTGGCTCGTACTTGAGCAACCTGCAGTTGGAGCACTGCTGTTTTTAAAGGACATGGAGGCCCATCCTCCTAAGCGCATTTACTTATCAAGGGTCATCAGAAACTGTTCTCGGTATGATTGAAGTACTTGGTCACTGGAATGATGATGAGACTGCTGATGTAATCTCTTTGGAACGTGTTGGAGGACCGAGCTGTAAACACTGGGGAGTTGGAAGCGCAGTCCTCCCTCTCTGTATAGTTATGGCTTTTCTCTTTTGACCAAGATGTCTTCTTTCACCCCTCTTTCAAACCATCTGCTCTCTCTGCCCAAAATCTGGACAGCATTGTCGTCAAAGGTGAGCACATTGTTGTTGAGGTGCAGGCGGACTGCTGAATCTGGCCCTGAGCTGCTGGACCCTCCTGTGCTGTGCAATGCATTTATGTAGCTGTTGTTTAGTTTCGCTGCATTGGACCCCAAACACAACGCCACTCAGCTGTGGGTTGGGTTTTCTGTCTTTGGGATGAACCAGTTTTTGTCTGAGGGTGTTATTAGGTTTGAAATATACTAGTATTTTGTGTTTGGAGAAAATTCTGCTGAGTTTCTCTGAAACTCCTGACACATATGGAATGATAATGTTCTTGCGTCTCTCTGTTTTCACCTCTGTGTTCGATGCCGCGTAGTTTTTTTCTGCCAGCTTTATTGGCTGATTCAACCCACTTTGGGTAACGACAAGCCTGCAGTGATTTCCCGACGTGCTTGTTTTCTTTTTGGTTCTCCTCTGTGGCAGAGGGAATGTTGTAAGCCCGATAACTCAGAGTTCAGATAACAGAGAGTTTGTGTTACAGTGGGTGATGTGAATCAAAATGCACATTTTGGTCTCTGAATGTGGGCTTCTGGTGAACCTCAGTTTTGAGAGTCCCATCTTCCTCAATGTTCTACCTCACAGTCCAGATGGAAACAACATGTTGCCTTTTCTGCATGCCTGCATGTTCAGACTCAGACTTACTTTAATGATCCCAGGGGGAAATTACTTAAAGTAATGGTTAAAACCAAGGCACATTAATACAACAAAAGGTATTTTGTTGTAATAATATATAGGTTTTTTTTGCACCATGTTTTACCCACTCCATTTTTTTTTTTGCAGGTTTATGGTACAAGTCTCAGTACCTCAGGGAAGCTCAGGTGAACATACTCGCTGATGATGTGTGTCGACAGACTGATTATTATGGAGATATGGTCAATAACAACATGTTTTGTGCTGCGCTTCCTGACTGGAGCCAAGACGCCTGTGAGGTATTTGAACATGCCTGTGCCTGATTTCACATTTTCTTCCACCTATAAGAATGCTTGTTCTCTTTAATGCTATCTGACTCTGTCTCACAGGGGGACTCAGGAGGGCCGCTGGTCTGCGAAGTCCCAAACGGGCTCTTCTTCCTCTTTGGAATTATTAGCTGGGGTGATGGATGTGCAAAGGAAAACAGACCTGGTGTTTACACCAGAGTCACCAATTACAACACATGGATAGCAGAAAAGACACGTCTGCCCTCCATCACTGCTGGAACCATGTTCCCTCAGAAATAATTTAAAGCTGTGAAACTGGTGCTTTGATTTTCTGAAGCAGGGATGTACAGTATAAGAATCGACAGTCAGTAGCTTACCCACACAATACTGTGGTTATAGGTAGCTCAGTTTGGAGAGTACTAGATAAATTGTTGTTGACGAGGTAAAGAAATATGGATTTCTGAGCTCTAAATCAACTTAAACTCCCAAATATTGTACTGTATAAGCTTGACTGAAAACCTTTACATCTTCTTAGGGTTTTCTTTTTTATATAAAATTTTCTATTTGATCAACACTTGTAGGAGTGAAAATGTGACTTGGTTGAGTGTTGTATTTCCACTGTCTTTTAAACATTTCCAGCAAAGCACAAACAAAAAGGGCGAAATCCCTTTCTCATTTATAAAAAGCTAAAAACCCCTAATAAAATGTGTTCGTTTAAACTTTTAAACCTCTGCTGAAATTTAAAATGGGAACATTTCTGTAATTTTTTTAAAATCGGTTTGTAATTTTGCTTCATTGTCTATTTTTTAAGTTCAAAAAATAAAGTTTTGCAATGATATTTCACTGTTGCCTATATATTTAACATGTTCATCATGACTTATTTATGACATTCAAGGGTTTTGTAACAGGCTATACTTAAAGCAAAATGTGGGATAAAAAAAAAATTAACATTTTATTTTACGCCTTAATCAGGAAGTGCGATGTGTGCTGGCAGTATTTGGGACTTTCAATAATTTGTTGCATTACTGCGCCATCTTGTGGTCAAAACGAGGTATAACAAGTCTTAAAGGGTCGGGCTAGTGCAGTCACATTGGGACATCGTCGTCAGGACATGGGAACAAGTTGAGGTTGAGAGTTATGAGAGGCGATTTTAAAAGTGAATATCATAAAACAAACAAACAAAACAAAAAATACATATTTGAAAAAGAACCATGCATTTTAAAGTATCGCACACATTTTCTGGACCTCTCATTAAATGTCTTTCCACCATGGACAATCTTCAGTCCGTAATGCAAAAAAGGCTAAATTGTTAATCTACACTAAAAAACAAACAAAGTTAAGGCTGTGAATACTACGTTATTCATGTGAGATTTATTTTATTCTATTTCAACTAAATCAGCCAAAATTTTAATCAGACTTTCCACCACTTTCATGTGGAATTATGTGGGAACAAATCAATTGAATCCATTTTCCAACAAGGCTGTAGCACAATAAAATGTGGAAAAAGTGAAACACGGTGAAGACTTTCTGGATGCTTTGCTAAGACCCATTTGAGTCCAAACATAACACAGAAAAATCAACATTATAGTGATGATTTAATAACTGATGAGAAGTTACCTATCTCAGGACAGCAGCATATTGAGTGATTATTTTGCTCAATGCACTTCGTCAGCCTGAAGAAGCATGTGGCGACAGTGTAGAGGAACCACTCCCTTTTAACAGAACCAGAACCTGGATATAAGAGTCAACTGGTTGAGACGGGACAAGCGCAGAAGCAGGGGGCCACACATACTTTTAAAATGCAATTAAAAGAAACAACAACCTCTGTCTTATTGTAATTGATACCCGGAAAAATAATTATCCGGGCTTTTATGTCTAGTTGACCAGGTTTACCAGGCTTTATGGATAAATGCAGCTGAGCATCATGAATAACATTGGGAAGGTATTACATGAATGAGATTTCACCAAATGGAAGTGTGTGTATTGTTTTAGTCCTGTGTATAAATACTGTAGGTATCTTCTTCTTCTTCTTCTTCTTCGTCTTCTTCTTATTATTATTAGTTCCTTTTGCATTCAACTTACTCTTTAAATGGACCTCGAGCCTTGTGGTTCTTCTTTGATAACTCTGTGCAAACTAAAGTTAAAGATATTCTCGGGAAGGTTTTTGTTTTGTTTGAAAGATGAGTTAATGGTCTTTTCACAGACAAAGTCAAATGGATTATTTCAAATACATTGAATCAAGAAACGATGGGCACCTTTGTGGGATTTTATGTACTTCTGAAAGGGATCGAATAAACAACTTATCAAGCCACAAGGTGGCGCTAAGATTGTAAAAAAAACAAAAACCAGTATGACAAAGTCTGAGAGGGAGCAAACCATAAAAAAACTACTTATATAACACCTTTTCTCTAAATTGTATTTCATGTCAAAGTTCTAGCATTTTTTTCTGAGTTTTTGGGCTTTGTCACTTCCCTTCATCTCTGCCTCCAGGTGAAGATATTTTCAGCTACGTCTGCAGGGCAGGTGGACAAATATTACTTAAAGACATTTGATTTGTTCACAAATTGTCATTAATTTGTGTTTATTTTTATCATATTGACATTTTCTTGTTTGTGAATCGGTCTTTGGGCTCTTTTTTTGTAGCTTTGGTTTGCTGCTTGTGTTTTTTTCTGTGTTCTTTTAACTGTGCTACATTGTAGCAATTTTAAATCCCCTGATATAATTTTTCCCGTTAAACTACTTTAACTAATGCATTCTGACTTTTGTTTTATGTCATGGCTTTACTGCACTCTGTGGTATTTAGAAAACGTTTGTCTTGTTTTCTGGTTTCTGTCTTTGTGTAACTTTGAGTGTTTTTTTGCATCCCTTGCCGTCTGTCCTCAACTACTTTTCATCTACTTTTTGTCTCTATGCATATACTTTGTTACTGTTTTTTATACATATATTTTCATGTTTGTAATGGAAATTTCTGTTATTTCTTTTTTTGTTGTTTGTGTCTTTTCTCTATGCAGGTGTTGCATCAGTTGTAAGTCCACTTGCTTGTGCTGCTGCTTTGCTTGTTTCTCTGGTCATTCTGGATTTTTCTCTTTATTTGTGAGCCTCTCTGTAACTGCGGTGCTTGCAGAGGAACCTAAAAGTTTCCATGAACGCAGAACATGTTTGATGGGCAACTGAACCAGTGACTCTTTACCTTCCTGACTTATGGTCTGTGCACGCAGGAACATGCCCCTGCACCCACACCACATAAGTCCTTCAAACATTTAAAAGAATGGAGTAGTTTTCATGATTTGTGATTCATTTGTGATTAAACAAGGTTACTCTCACCGTAAAAGAACAAACAAAAAAAACCTGAATTCATCACCAGACAAACCAGTCTGGATAACTGTAGCTTCACAGCTTTGTCCCTGGATGTTTTGGGTGGGGCGCAGAGTATTTTCTTTCAGTTGCTGCCAACCTTCAGGGCAAGTCGTTTCACACTTATTACCTGAAACGTGCAGCATTATTGTTACAAATAAGACTTTTTATTTATTACACTGTTAAAACTTCTTCTCCATCTGCACCATATATAACATGTTGATTTGACCTTTTTATGTTAACTTTTTAGTCACTTCATTGACCTCAATTTGTTTGCTTTTCTTTCTTGGTTTGTTGTGAAATGTCCTACAAGAGCCCCGATGACTGAAATGCATTATTCCTTTCTAACTCTCACAGCAGCCATACAGTTTGTAAGTGACGTTCCGGGTGCTGCAGCACAGGGCCACAGGAACACTCCTTCCTGTAGACCAGGCGTGTCTAAGAGGGAGTGACTTTGAGCTCGTCTCCAAACCAGACTCAGATCTCTTTTCAGAGGAATCTTGGCCATCCCGCGAGTTACACATCTCAGAAGTAAGTGCTTTTATTTAAAAATATATGCACTATTTGTCAGAGTATTTGTCAAACACCAAATAGATTTCGGTATTAACGTCTTGTGGGCTCTTTGTGAATAACCTGTGATGAATGGTGCCGTCTACCTGAACCTCTCACCTGAACTGTTCCCCTAGAGCCCTCCCTGAGAAGCCGCCACCATGCCTGAGACCGCAGAATCCCACTCTGTGACCCTCACCACCAATCGTAACTGCACCATGGAGATCACCAATGTCAGCGCTGTTTACTGTCTCGTCAACCCAAAGTAAGAGCCTCAGACTGAGTGGCAGAATCTTCCTTCGTGATCTCTGCGCCTAAAACACATCTTTTCAGGGTTATTTTGCAACCTCATTACTCAGGCTTGGTCGCAAGGTAACCGGAAAATAGAAAACCTGTAATGTCCTGACTTCAACTCTGCACGTTGGAGCTGTAAACAAATATAAGTATATTTGTAAAAATGCATAAAACAGAATAAACAATGTAAGCATTGTAAATGTATTGTGGTTATTGCCTGAATCTTCAGTGCAATGACAATAAATGAATCTTCTCTTATCTTTTGTCAACAAATCTTATATGTCAGCAAAAACAAGAGCTTGAGAATATGTCACTGCACGGTTGATATAAACTTTGTATTGTTTTGTGTTTATTTTTCATTTGCATCCTTTGCTTGACTTCTTTTCAATGTTTTGCCTTTATTGTTGCTATTGTAGCAAATCTTAGCAATTTAAAGTTTGCCTGTAAGGTCAGAAGCAACATTTCCAACATAAAAAAAAAATGCTCATAAATTGCTTATATAATATTTTTTATCTTGATGAAATGGCTCATGGCTGCCTCCCCCTCTCTTGCAGGATTTACATGGAGAGCGGCTTCCCATTTAGTCCCCCGCAGCCCACTGTCCGCACCACCAAGACCGAGGTGTGCTCCTTCATCAAGGATGACAACACGGCGTCCGGAGCCGTGGGGGTCCTGACGTACGAGCTGTTTAACATGCGCGACCGGCGCTGCAGTGACCTGATGGCCATCATGTTCTCTGTGCCGTTCGACTACAACTTCTACAAGAACTGGATTGCTGTGGGCATCTTCGAGCAGACGCGCCCTTGCGATGAGAAGCTGTATGACACAATGTACAAGGGCAAGGATTTCACCAACTTTGTGCGGCAAGAAGGCAACGGCTCCGGCCTGGTCTACCAGGGCAGGGATCTGGACGTGAGGGCCTGCATGTCAGATGTGGGCAAGGCGATCATCAAAGTGGAGCTGTATGACAAGATGGGCAGATGAATTGTTTGTATTGTTCAAATAAAATGAAAACCATACGGTTGGCAGTCCTTGTTGATTATTCCTGTCATTGTGGGTACTTTGAATAAATAAAAAAAATACATTCTAATCCACCTCTTGTCATCTTTGCTTCATTGAAAATCCTTCCTTCTTTGAGGAAAACTTACCAAGAAATGCAAACTGCAGAGCAATCAAAATCAGAAGCAGCGCGCTTTGCAGACATGTTGCCAGGGAGGATCACCATGAAAATAGAAAAAAAAAACAAAAAAAAACAAAGTAGTAGACAAAAAAAAAGGTGTGGTTTTAGTGGAAAATTTCCAGTATGTGAGGGCGTCACTGCAATTAAAGCTCAACAAACCAAAATACGTTTGAACAAGAAAAACTGCACTTGGGTCCAACGCCTGTCTTCATGCTTCCCTAGACATGCCTGATCCATGAAGTCTGAGACTGGGAGGGGCCGTCCGTGGGACTCTGCTGAGGGTGGAGACAATGTGGGTGTTCTCACATTCCCCTGCAAGATTCACCTGAACACCGAAGCCTGGGATTCAAATTCGGCATTGCTCGAGTGAGAGACATACCAGTGGCAGGGGCAGGTAAGCTCTTCTTGTTTCCCGAACTTACTGAGAAGCTCTTTTCAGATCAGCGCATTGATTATTAATGGCTACATGTAACTTTGATCGACAGTTAAACATTCAAAGATAACACAATGAGTGAATCAGCAGAGTCTTTGGCTGCCAACCTCACAAGCAGAAGAAATGTCACCATCGAGATCACCAACCTGACAAACGAATACTGCCTCATTAACCCCAAGTAAGTACAATATAGGTGCATGTTTAAATTGCTATGCCTGAAGTAAATGAATCTTATTTTCTTGCAATGTTTGTTTCTGTATAAAAAGGGTTTTCCTGGACAGTGGTTGCGTCAGCAGCCCTCCCCAGCCCACTGTCCGCCCACTGAAGACCGAAGTCTGCAACTTTTCCAAAATCTCCGCCAAACCCACGGGGGCTGTAGGTGTCCTGACCTACGAGCTGTTTAGGCGTGGAGCCAACAGTGCCAGGGAGATAGTTGCATTAATGTTCTCTGTGCCGTATGACATGAACATGTACAAAAACTGGTTCGCTGTGGGCATCTACGACCAGGGCAAAGAATGCAACGAGAGCCTCTACAAAGAGATGTACTACAACAAGGAGCAGAAGAGCTTTGTCCGGCAGGAGGCCAGCGGCTGTGGGCTCAACTTTGACGGCAACAGCCTTGAAATCAAGGCCACCATGAGCCCCATGGGCAAGTCCATTATGAAGGTGGAGATCTGGGACAAGCTTTTCTCCCAAATGGCACAGCAGTCTAACTGAGTAGTTGATGTTAGACATGCTCAGCTCTGTGTAAGCCTGTGTTTGTATAACTCCTGTTCATGCAATAAAAGCACAATTACTCAAAACAACAGTTGTATTAATTGTTACCAAAGGAAAAATGAAAAAAAAAAAAAACAAGTTGAACAGGTTCATATCCGTGAACATCGGTGATATCTGTAGTCTATTCATGAGCATTTAAAAGAAAAAAAAAAAAAGAAAAAGCAACGATAAACAAATGCTTTTAGTGTTACCTTTCATTATCTCCAGTGGTATTAAATTATAAGAAATCAAGCCTAACAAAAAATACCGTATCAACAGCCAGTTTAAGGCAAACCAAACTTTGCCATCAATCTATATTTTGTTCTTTTTCAGCTTCAGGCATATCTGTGAAAAAATGCTTGCCTGCTTAACATTCAAAAGATGTGCAAATGCTTAGATTGAGAGAAAACAAAGAACTTGAACTACTTTTGATTGAAGTATTAGCGTAATCTCAAAATTATGATGACCGTTCAAGGTCAAGTTTTATCTAAAGTGTCAACAATTTAAACAAGAAATAAAAAAAGAATAACTTTGTGTAGAGAAAATAAGGTTTTACCTCTATCCCTAATCCACTCTTGAAAACCTTAGCCACCCTTTAGAAGTTAAGCCTCTGCAACTGAATTATCCATCCATCCATCCATTTTCCGACAGTCCCTGCTGGGGTTGCGAGGGGTGCTGGTGCCTATCTCCAGCTGGGAGAGAGGCGGGGTGCAACTGAATTACCTAATTGCATTTCAAGAAAATAATGGTAAAATGGTCCATTTATCCAATACTGTTGCTTTATTATTTCCTATAGATAACAACTGTGATTGCTGCATGTCATTTTTGAAGTGCAAGATCAGCACCTTTCTACAAACAAAAATCCCTTTTGGATGATGAGAAACGCTCACATAGGTTTTGATTAAAGTTTATTTATTCAACTATTCATTCTATTGGTAAAATAAAATGGAATCAAAGTTTACATTAAATAAACTAAAGGAAGTGAAACAGTGAGCACACCATCATACAGACAGGTCAAGGCTTCCATCTAGTGGTCAAAAGTTGTATGTTCAAATGATGCGGACAAAAAAAATAACTGGCAACAAAAAACTATTTGACAGCAAGTTGAACAACTGGCAAAGAGTTACTATGTTTAGATGAGGAACCAGAGGACTTAGGTGGTGTCATTATAGATTAACTCAAAGTGTTACAGGCAGTTGTTGGCTCTTGACAGCGTTTAAGGGGTTGCATTGTTGTGGTTTGCATGATTGCAGCATGCAGTTAAACAGTTAAACGGTAATTCAAAAACGTTATATATATATATATATATATATATCAATAGACGAATATTGATGAGAGAAAAAAGGGTCAACAAAAAATTCAATAGAATAACCGGTTTCCTTCCTTTGGCATTCTAGCTATATAGATTAATATTCCAGTCATTACATCCTCCCAACCAATCACCAATGCAGTCCCAGGAACGCTCTCTGTCACCAAGCTCCGCCCCCTTCAAAGAGTCCAGAGACCACACGTTCTTTTTTATTCTTTAAAAACTTGCAATTTTGATAAAAAGTTGGTTGAATAAAAATTTGAGTTTGAATTCAGTGTTTGTGAGTACTCTATCTAAAAATAGGTCGCTAAGCAACATCATATAAAATGGCCAGGGCTGCACTTAAAATATAGGTTTTGAATTATTTGATAATCAATCAATATCGATCAATATGATTTCTATTTTATCGATATGTTTTTTTCCACATATCATCCAGCCCTAGTCCCATGTTGGAAACAGAGACTGGGGAATGATATCTGTATGCTGCGTGTTGTATGTTGCAAAGACCTACAAACTATGCTGTCACACAATATGACCATCCAACTTCATGCAAAGTCAAAATTCAAACCCATATCAAACTCAGTTGAATAATAGTCATGCCATTCATTCTGACTAAAGGCCATCCACCACGTTGACTGACTGTTTTGACTTATTGTTGAAAGCTTTGGCCACTGCTTGATATTAATGTTGAATGTTGAATGTTGAATCTTTTTAGCTTTATCTATTACCCAGTTCTTTTGTTGGCAGCCCGAGGAAAGGAGTCTGAGTCTTAAGTTCTCAGAAGCCAAAGTCTAATTTATATTGGCCACATATACAGTGCTGGACTCTGTCCATAGAGAGAAGACTTTAGCCATTTCTACTCTACTCCTCACCCCAATGAAGAGTGTCTCAATACATAATACAATGGAAGTTTGCATGAAATATAAAACAAATAAAATTAATGCTATCACACGGACTAACCAGTATATGTTTAATATCAATTCAAAGACATTTAATAACAATTTCATATATATCTGATATTAATTCAGGCACAGTTCATAACAAGTAAATGACTAATATAGCTTTAAACACAGTTAACCACAAAAGGCCCATTCTAACATAACACACATGATGCCACGGTAATGCTCCAGAACCTTACCATCCCCCATACATGGTGTGTAGGATGAGCACAAATGTCCAAATCTGACTGTTCTCTCAAGGTGTATAAATTGTCCCATTTCCATTTTCTCTGAATCTCTGTATTTTCTTCACTGAGATTCCATCATTATTTTTTTTCACATGATAAGCACATATAATAGTGGAGTGTAATATTTGAAAGAATACATCAGTCGAAATATAAAGTTAAAATGTTAAATGACTGGTGTGAAATTGAAGAAATTAGTTGATTAGCTTTCCATTAGATTTCAAATCCAAAATGAGTGAACAAAGTCTAGCTAAGTTAAAATAAGCTAACAGCTAGCTGGACAGTTGCTACCTCTTGTTTAGTCAAAAGCTTTTTTTTATAGACTCATTCAGTCAGATGAGGTAATTACATTTTATAATAATAACAATAATCATCATTGTCATTTAATTTGTCAATGCAGCATACATTACAATTAAAATTGTCTTATGCATTTAAGGAAACAATCTCTTGTTGGGATTCCAACAGGGGAACTTGCAGCCTTCCCAGGATGCAAGTGCCTTTCTCAATTATAATCAACATGTATGTATTTCCTTTTTGTGTTGGCTTGATGATGACCAACACTTTATCAGTGTTAACTCTTGAAATAAATTAAATTTAGATCAACATATTTCCATTAGCGTGTCCTCTGATTAGGTACATTGGTCTTTAAAAACACTGATGACAGTGTTAAATCTGTCTTTCAGGTACATCTCAAGTGAGTTTAAAGACATCTGTCTCACATCATATCCCATAAACTGTTTCTTAACTGTCTTATCTATTGGAACAATCTCTTCAGTGCTGTTGGGGTCATTGCGTCCGATAGCAGCAAAAGTGGGAAAGGCGTCTTTTAGTCTTTCAGGAATACTGTGGTTGAAGCTTGGGCAGCAGTATGCCGACCATAGGTACTCTGGCACTGCTACACGATTCTTGATCCAACGCTCGTCTTTCTGGTAGGGAATGATTCCCGTCACTATGTAGGCTTCTCCAAGACAGTAGGCTGCCAAGGTCTCGTTGACGGTCTGCTCTAGGTTTTCCCAGGGTCCATCATTAGACCATTTCTTTTGAGGCACCACATTGGTGAGGGTGAATGTGGAAGACCGGGACTGGTAGGTCTGGTGATGAAGACTAGGGTTTAGGTGGCCACGGGAATAGGTAGAGTTAATGTAGTCTAACTCCACCGCCTGGCTCTCCAAAACAGTATGGTCTACTTGTCCCGGAAAGAACGGCATCATGTTGCCATCAGCTGCAGGGTAGGCTAACTGTTGAGGCAAAAAGAAAAGAAAAAAAAAACTGTTTCAGAAGGATTACATGAACATAAGACTAGAGGGTGCAAAGAGTAACTCTGTGGGAGAGTTATTTTGAATTGACTTTTTTTTTTTGCTAATTAACCATATACATGGATTTGTTTTATAGTGCTGTCTATATACCCCAGTCATTGTTTTGAAAAATCTTTGCACGTTTGTTGAAATCCTGCTTTTGTGCGTAAAACCGCCTGTGTGCTGCCCTCCTCGTGTTTTACATGTGTATTGCCTTTGAATTTCAAATCAGGATTATATTTGGTCAACAGATATCGTGACATCACCCAGAAAAACTGACATCAATAGATCTGCCACTGTGGGTATAAAAGCGTCTCTTTCTCATACATGCCTCTGTAAAGAGGTGGAATACTGTGCGCTCTATCGATTTTTAGGTCAGCGATTTGTGCTGTACTTCTATATTAGCTTGGCATTCAGTTAGTTTATTTAGCATTTATTTACTTTGTTCTGGTACCCCAGACCACATGCCTCACCCCCTGCATGCTCCCTGGTCTGCCAGGCACTGCCTCCTTTAGGCCCATTTTCTAAATATTAGATGTTTCTGCTTTATTGTCTTTTTCATTATTCGGAACAAGAACTGCCCTGTAGTTCTTTCATTAATTTTCCACTGAGATTGTTAAACCGTATGCTTCCCTGATAAAACAATGCATTATTCAGCAAAATTAAATTCAATTTTTACTGAAGATCATTGCTACAAATGTTAAGAAAAAGATTTAAGAAGCTAAAAACAAACTCAAAAGAAAGTGTTAAGCAATCAAAAAGTTGTACTCATCAGAGGAAATACCTTTTTCCCAGCAGCATTTAGGTGCTGCTGATTAACAGATAAAAAAAGACAATACACACTTATTTGTGCAATGCGGAACTGGCTGACTGCAAAAAACCCAATTACCACTTCTCCTTTTAAAGCCTCATTTCCTGTTTTTTCTTTATTCACTGAAAACCACTGAGCATTATTACCTCGGTGAACTTAAACTGGACCATCAGAAACTAAAGAAAGACATTTTTAAAGAAGTTTTTCTCCCCAGGTATTTAGGTTTTAAACTAATAAAACTAATAAAGCCTTTGGTTCTACTATAAATAACTTTCTTTATGCTTGTAAATACCAAAAATTGTACAGTATTCAACTTTTCAAACTACCGAAATCAGTGAACTAAACATGTAAATGTGAACATGCTTACCTGCGGCTCATATTTCCAGGAAGCTTTGGGTCTTTTCCCAGTTGGTACTGTGTACAAATAAGCTGAGAACCACGGCGAGCGGTGAGGTCGACTGTATAACGTGGCAAAGTAGTAAATGTTGCTGTAACGCTGGCAGATCGGTGTCCCGGCCAGGCCTTTGGGGGGCCAGGATCTGTAGAAGAATTGCAAACACGGGGTGAAGTCCCCAACATCAGCCAGGGATGCAGAGGCGAAGGCCAGGATGAGCAGAGATGTGCACAAATCTAACATTTTCACCTGCTTTCATGCAGAATCAGGAGTCAACCAAGAGCTGTTCCTACTTTATGAACGCATGACCTCTGAATGAAAGCAGAAGTAAGTTTCAACATGAAACAGAAAGAATATCCCCCAAAATGCCCTCCCATCCCGAACAACATAAATCAAGAATGAAGAAGCTTTATTGTCATTATATGTTACCATAATGACTGCACTACTCAATGCACATACTAGTAGTTAGACATTACATGCAGACATTATCAATAATAAAAAAAAACCATAGCAATTCTTGTTTTAAATTTTAATAGTTGATTGCACTGGCCCACAACAACACTCCCTGGGGGAACTCACATGTGCGTTCAGTCCTTAGCAGCTAATGGACTAATTTTTATGTTAAAAAGTCAGACGGCAGACTACAATACTGCGCAATAAATTTGTTATAGAAATGTGCAATATGCCTGAACTGAACAATGGAACATGCTCGTTCCTTATTGAGTAATACTGTAAAAAAGACAGATTCCCTTATCAATAAAATTATGTTATAAACATTTGTATCTATATATCTAAGTCTGCCAGAAAACTGACACGCTCAGTAGGCTGAATCCTCTTGAGGCGCGTTGAAATTGGAGCCGGCTAACGGACGTTTGTTTAAATAATGGACATCTGAAATCGCAGTGTGCATGCTCAACACGACGTGGGGCACAAATCCTCTGGCCTCAAGCTCGGTCGTCCAATCAAACTACTGGAATTGCACACGTTACGTTTACGTTCTGCTGGGTAGTGTACAACCATCTAGGCAAGGCAAGGCAAATGTATTTTTATAGCACATTTCAGTAAAAGTCAATGCAAAGCTCTTTACATGATTAAAACATTGGGAAACGTAAACAGAATAAAAGCATGTAAAAAAAAACAGTTGGAATAAAATGTGAAAAAAAAAATTAAACAAAATAGGAAAATGGAAACATAAAGCAAATATTAATCTAGTGTTGGTTCTAGTGTCATCAGTCATATCAACTACACTACACACACAGCCTGGAGCCAGTAGGAAAAGTGAATGCAAACAAATGCTCACTGAAAAAAAGATAAGCTCTAGTAGATGAGAAATTGAAGGATCTTAAAACAAACTTCAAGAGGGCATACGAGCAGTGGAAGCACAAATTAAATGGATTGAAAAAGTCCATCAAGCACAGTAATGTTTCTGAGCTAAAGGAGATCACTGGCAAAATAAATAGAATCCAAGTTGAAATTTATGCTATTTATGTAATGGATGACGCTGGTGAACCCGATAGTCAGCTGGACACAAGAGTTACGTTTTTAAAAGGTTTATTGTGAGGATGATTAGTGACAGATGAGGCAGGCAAGCAGAACCAGATGAGTTGTGGCAGATGGTGCAGGCAGACAGGGAAAAGCAGAAGAACAGAAAATGCAGGTAGTGAACAGACCTGAACAAACTATGTGGACCGGGTAACCCCCAGAACGGGCCGAGCAAGCAGCTGGAGCTCACAGGGAAACATGCAGAACTTTAGCATGCAGACACAGGCAACTTTCAACACAAAAGTCCAGCTGGCTGAGCACATAGGACCTGGTAGAGGCAGGGCACATCACACTAGACGAGAAGAGAAGAGAAGAGAAGAGAAGAGAAGAGAAGAGAAGAGAAGAGAAGAGAAGAGAAGAGAAGAGACGTTCTGGCAGGGATGGGTTGACCGAAGCAGGTATCTATGGACAGGGAAACAGGTGAGCAGAGTTGGAAGTAATTACTGGCAGCAGGTGGAGCTGATCTTGACTAGCGACTGAGTGGCT
Source organism: Fundulus heteroclitus (assembly GCF_011125445.2). Taxonomy (NCBI): domain Eukaryota; kingdom Metazoa; phylum Chordata; class Actinopteri; order Cyprinodontiformes; family Fundulidae; genus Fundulus; species Fundulus heteroclitus. The sequence continues at coordinate 13,087,929 of NC_046370.1, forward strand.
GATTCGACAAAAGTCCGCAAAAGTCCAAGACAAACCAAACAAAAACCTAAATCATGACAATTTCTTTCAAAATAAGACACTCTTTACATCCAGATCATCCTGACTCAGAAATCCGGATAATTAATGATGCATGCCAAGCCCTCACTGTGGTTGCAAATACAAAGATTCAGAAGTTCCTCAACAATGATGGCTCAGAAAGCTTCGACCTGCCCTGATGCTGAATTTGTGTTTGAAACCACAACCACCAATGTCTCCGTATCTACAGAGAAGACCAGACAGTCAAAACATTCTCCCTATATGTCAGACAAGCTGCTGTGGAAGCAGCTGCCACTAAAGAGGTGCTCAAAATAATGAATGCACAGAGTGAACAGGAAGAAGAAATTCGAAGACTCGAGCAGGCAGATCAAATGCTGGTGGCTTCACTCTCAGACAAAAGGCTGAGAATGAGGCAGAGGCCATCAGGCAGAAAGCTGATGTTGAGGCTGAGAACGCTAGGATGAGAGCGCAGTTTACAGCAGAGAGTGCAGCGAGGATGATGAAACTAGAGGAGTAAAGGAAGGAAGTTAAACGATTAGAGGAACTTAAAATGCTCAACGCAGCAAAGGCAAGGCTAAAAGTGTACTCTGAAAGTGTTTATAGTGAAGATGAAGATGATCATCTGTTGTCACCCCCTCTATCACAACATCCAATGACCAGAGCTCTCCCTTACAAAAGCTGCCTTCTCAAACGCATCCAGCACATCAAGCCAAAGTTCTATAGTCATATCAAGCTGTAGTCACTAAATGCCTAACTCCACCTACACTTATCTACACTTCAGTCTCTGTGCCACAAGTAGCCACGCTTACTAAAGCCGGCATGAATTATCATCCTATGCCCACTCAACCTATTTTCATGCAATAAGCTGAATTTACTCGAGCCCCTCCCACTCAAACAGCTACATGAGACATGTCCAAAAATCTGGTGACGACACTAGCTGAAGTAATCACTGCAAATCGCATCCCAGTACCAGAACCTGCAGTCTTCATGGGGGATCCTCTCAAGTACACTGATTGGAAGCTATCATTTTTAACTCGAATTGATCGAAAGAACATCCCAGTCCAAAAAAATAAACACGGTTTTACCTACGCAAATATGCTGCTGGCACTGCAAAAAGAGTTATAGAAGATAATTTTCTGGTAGGAACAGAAACCTCTTATAATGCTGCCTGAACCGTCCTGGAAGACAGATTTGATGATCCCTTCCTGATTGGTAAATCATACAGTGACAAAATACATTTCTGCTGCAAAATTGGTCGCAAAGACACTGTAAAGCTAAGTGAGTTTTCAGAATTTTTGAGCAGCATTGAATCAGCCATGCTCTGTGTACAAGGGCTACAAGTTCTCAATGACTGCATGGAAAAACAAAAATGGCACATGAACTACCAGACTGGCTGAGCTCATGGTGGAACAGATCAATTGTAACAATCCAGGATAACAACCAATGCATTCCCTGAGTTTAAGGACTTTGTGTCATTCCTCAACAACGAGGCTCATATTGCGTGCCACCCTGTTACATCCTGGCTAGCTATGAAGTCAAATGAAGAGAAATCAAAGTCAAGCAAACATGACAACTAGAAGACATCAAAGACAGTACATTGGTGCCAAGAGATTCACCACAAGCTCAAGTGAAAATACAGATAAGTGTCTGTTCTCAAGTGAAAATACAGATAAGTGTCTGTTCTGCAAGAAACCAAACCACACTCTCCATGTCGCTTCAGAAAAAGGGAAGGTTGCCATCATGTGTGATGTGGAATGCATGTCTCATCAGTTTCATGTGGCACCAGGACCAAGACTACTTCTGATTCCTGTGGTGGGACATAGGCAAGATGGAAGATCAGCCATCAGTGTACAGCATGAAGGTGAGCTTGTTTGGTGCTGCATCTTGACCAGGATGTGCCAACTTTGGGCTCAAGCACCTGGCAGCAGAAGGAGAAAGACAGTTTAGTTAGCCAACGGTGAGGTTCATTCGCTGCAATGTTTATGTCGATGATGGCTTAACAAGTGTGGACAGCAAAACTGAAGCTATTCAGCTTGTCCTAGAAGCAAGAGAGCTCTGCAGAACTGGAAAACGCCACTTGCACAAGTTCATCTGCAATAAGAAGGCAGACAATTCCAAAGGAAGAATGTACAGAAGGAGCAACCGACCTGACATGGCCCTACAAGATGGAGCAAGCTTTTGGGATCCAATGGTGAATCAGCTCTGACAAGTTCCAGTTCTGAGCTGCAGTTAAAGAGAATCCTTTCACCAGAAGAGGAGTGCTATCAAATGTAGCCTCAGTCTATGATCCTCTTGGATTTCTCACACCTTTCATCGGGAAACATGATCCTACAAAAAATGTGCCTGAATAAGACGATCCTCCTGATGACCTCAAGCCACATTGGAAAACTTCGCTTCTAGATCTCCACAATCTGTCTTTGGTAGAAATATTCTGGTGCTACTCACCATCGGCAGCCAAGATATCAGTAGAAGTTGGCGAGGGTAGTAGGAGTCTTCCTTTCTGCTGGCAGCAGGATCAGAAGAGTTAAGCTGTTAGTCAGTCGCACAACACATGACAACAGAGGCAGGCACACATCTCAGCCACTTAATTTTGACAGAGCCATACACAAAATAGTGCTATTACTCAAAGCTGAGTAAAGAGGCTAACTCAATTCTTGTTTTTTTTGTTGTGTATAGTTTTAAGAATCAACTTTTGTGATTGGTGGGAATGTAAATGCTGTGAATACAGTTTTTGTGTAATGCGTCTGTTCCTGTATTGAGCACCAAAGGTTGCACCTTTACTTTGACATGTGTTGTTTCCAGTTTTTGTGACATCCTGTCTCCTCCTGTTGAATATCGGGCATGTTGTTAATGTCGTTGATCGAAAGATGAGATATTTTAAGATAAAGTAGTTCCCCTCCCATTCGGAGCTACAAGCGAGAAAAGTGGTAAGAAAAATATAAATTTAAAGCTTTGTTTACTTCTTACCTATGGATTGTTATGTATTCGTTATTTGTTCAGGTTGGTTGTAGTTCTACGGGGATGTATGAAGCATTTCTGCTGCTAGCTGTGCTAGCTATTTTAGTGCATTAATAAAGAAACCGTCTGTAGTCAAAGATCGGATTCTTTGAATGCTTGAATGGGCGGCATACATAGTGTGAGTAGACCATCCAGCGTCCACTGTATTGTTCTCCTGTTACTGACCTGTCTCATTCCTGTTTTGCTCCTGCTTGCCTTTGCCCCTGTCGGATACTCCTGTCGGCTTCTGATCTCTGAGCACTGACCTCCTGTCTTGCCTGTCGACCAAGCCTGTCTGCCTCTGCCCCTGTCTAGATTATCCTGCCTGCCATGGATAACCCAAGCCAGGACGTCAAGCATGTCTCCTGTCTCTGCCCCCCTTGGATACCTCTGCATGTGCCTCCTGTTGCTGATTCTCTCGCATGGATCCCAGATTCCCCTATCGTCTAGCCCTTCTGGAAACCTCTGCTCTGTGGTCTGTCCCCCTGTGTGTGACCCCTGAACTGACAATGAGTTCCCCGCTAGCTCTTGTCCTGCTTAGAGACAACAAGATCTGGATCCTCCAAGATCAATGCCAACAGCTAGTGCAACCTCCTGGAATCTAAGAAGGTTAGTGCCGTTCATTCAGTGTGTTGTCGCCCTTACTAAACTATTCCTGACCACTAACCTTATGCTCCTCTCTGCAGAGAACCTGTTACGTGTTCCAGTCATTTCCTGTTCCAGCAACAAAAGTTTACTTAGAATAAACTCTGTAAAACATTTACTCCTTGTGTTGGTTGAATTGTCGGGTCTCCAGTTTCTGAGGGTGCATTGCATATAAGCTCATGACTATCCCACTGCTGTCCACCTTAGTGTTTCTAAATGATGGGACTGCCACACAGATTTATTTTACCTGGCGTGGGAACTGTTGTTGAACGTTACATCACCTCTTGCTCAGTCTGTTCCCTCATAAAAGTCAGCAGAGACAGGCTGGTCACATAGTCCCTATAGTTCCTCAAAAGCCCTAGGAAATACATCGGAGTGGATTTTGTGGGTCCCTTTCCCTGCTCTCAGTCAGGAAATGCTTATTTGGTGGTCTTTGTTGACTATTTTTCAGTGGATTGATGACATTTTTTTAAATACATTTTTCTGACACCAACAGACATCAACTTTACAGTTTTCCAGCAAGGAATAGAGGTGGTGACGCAGTTAATGCTGCATCCCTCATTGATTCAATAGAATTTTTTCCTGATATTAAGAAGCATGATTTATCATATTAATGCAGGTTTTGAAATATTGTGTAACCGAGTTAACTAAAACACTACATCTAATAATTTCATTGTGGGCAAATTCATGTGTTGGCTACTATTCCCTCTATTTTCTAAAAACATATTTTTGCTACATGAAAGAATGTTTCTTTCTGGTATGAAACCATGGAAATATCTGCATTGGAGACATTGGCAACTTCTAGAAATAAATATTCTGGAAACATTTTGTTGTCAGCTGACTAATATTCCCCTGCTTAAGACAGATATAGTTAATGGAAACACATTTTTTGAGCTTCTGATTGTTGGAGGGCGGGCACTCTGGGCAGATCACTTTCCTTTCCCCGACTTAAGAACACACAGAGGAACTCTAAGTCCAGTCCTCTTGTACTCCTCCCACATTTCTTGTGTAACACAATAATCAGGACTTAAATTCTGCTCCACACTGGCACAGAGATCTTTTTGTCCTGAGCGAGCAAAACATACATTTCCTTCTCTGTGTCAGGTCTGCAAGGTAGGTCACACCACGACACATTAACAGAGCTCTGCAACACATTAACAGAACACTTACAACAAATGAGTTTCAGAACTGACGTCATTCTTTCTAACTGTCTAACCCTCAGTTGTGCAGACTAGAAACGGATGGCTGCAGCCCATAATTGTTGTAAATGTTTTAGTTTCGTAAAAAGTTCTTGGGGGCACGTGTTGAGATTAGAAACTGAGTTAACACCAGGCATTAGTGAGAACGTGTGCTCCACTGGACTTTGATTTGATTGGGCAACTTTTTATGTTTCCTTAGAACATGTGCTCTATAAACCCTATGTCATGTCTGTTATGTATGAACATTTATTTAGAACTATACATTTCTAGGTACAAATGTTTGTGAAGTGTTTGAAAAACTGCAGCTGAGCTTAGTATATAGATATAAAGGTTCAGGAAGATCATGCATAGCACTAAAAATGCTTGTCCTGCACAGGAAACCAAAATAAAAAAAAACTTTTCTAATGTTTTCCAGATGTTTGCTGAGCTTTGTCAGTTTTAGGACATGGGTTTCTAGTTACACAACACAGTTTTTGTTAAAATACACCCTTGATTCTGAAATTACTTTACAGCAAAATCTGAAAAAAGTATTCACACCCCTATAACCTTTTAATGTGTTGCTATGTTAAAGGCTCAAATTGTAAAGCATTTTGTTGGGATTACAATTTGAAAAGTATGTCTTTTAATTTTTTAAGTCCGTTGACTTATTTTTAAGTCTGTTGAGGTCCTTTAGGAATGTTTATACCAGCTTTGCACAGCTACACACTGACGTTTGTCTGTTCTTCTACAAAGAATTAGTAGAGCTGACTGAGATTGAATGGAAAGCCAGTTTTTAATGACTGGGCCATTCTAACACAAACATGCTTTGATCTAAAAATATTACATTGTAACTTTGGCTGTGTGTTTTGTTCCTCTGTTGGAAAGTAAGGTATTTTGCCTTCATGGCAATCCTGCATGCATGCAGGATTGCCATGAATTTATTCCCATCTCCCCTCCAAAAAACTTGGACCAGCATCCCTACCTTTCCTAGGTTGGAAATATTTGTTTTTCAAAGGTGTGGGTATTGGGAGTGGAGGGGACTACTTGTAGGGTTGTGAATACTTGTTCAGAGGCCAAACAGCAGCCAGATGCATTGTTTGAGACAGAAATCTGACGTTGATCAATATAGGCTTACTCTGACACGGTTTGATACCTCAAACTATATGAATAATGATTTGTTGGTGTAAACAAACAAACAAACAAACAAAGAAAACAAGAAGTCTGACCATCAGGGATCAATGTTATGTCATAATTCTGAAGCTGGAGACCCGATAATTCAGCCAATAACAAGAATGGTTTTACAAGGTTTATTGAAATACTAGTGTTTCTGGAACAGGAACTGACCGGAGCACACTCAGGAACCATTGCAAGGAGGAGAACAAGGTTAGTGGCCGAGACCAACTCAGTGTGATGTAACGTGCACTGAATGAAAGCCACTAACCTTTTCAGAAGCCGAGCGGTTTCACTGGTCTTGATCGGTGGGTCCAAGGGCTCTGCTTGACTGATCGGAATCACTGAATAAATTATCTGTTTCAGGCAGATTAGGAGTGGGGCAAAGACAGAAAGGGAATTCGTAGTCCAGGCTTGTGTCATACACAATAAGGCTCACATCAAGGCAGAGGTTTCCAAAGCAGCAGAGGCAGACAGGCTCGACTGTGAGATGGTTTAGGTTTTTAGCGTCCAGAAACAGAATCCAACACCAGAGTCCGACAGGGACAAGGCAAACAGGCAAAATCCACAAGAATAAACTGGTCAATCACCGGCAGGCAAACAAAGAGCGATGGATGGTCTACTCACACAAAGGTTTTCAAGGATCTGGCAGTTAGACACTGGTAGAGGGTGGAATATATAGTGGTCTCCCCAGGTACAGCGACTCTGCTTAATTAAAGCTGCTGCGGGTGTGACTGCTCTGACCTGATTGCCAGAGCTGAGCAGACAGATATTGGTGTCACCATCACTGCTGGCAGGAATCTCGCAGATGGGATCAGGATCATTATTGATTAACATTAAGAATCACAGATGAAATAAGGCTTCACCTTCCAGAAGTGGGATCTAAAGTCTAAGCAACAGATTCCAACCCCCTCTCCTTTCCTGGCTTGTCAGGTTAGATGAGCAAAATATTTTTGGCTTGTCTGTGGTCACTCTGTTCATTTCCAGATGATGTTCAAGGCTAAAAAACTTAAACGTCCCCACAGTTTTTTCCTTGAGCTTTCTGCTTGTGTTCTTTTGTCTTCAAGATGTTGTTTGTTCTCTAAGGTTCTCTAACAAAACGCCTGAGGCCTTTATCAAACAGCTGGATTTATACTGAGATTTAAATTACACAAAGATATAATTGGACAGAATTGTATTTAGAAGACTTAGAATAAAGGGGTTAAATACAAATCCTCACTATCTATCACATAAAATTACTATAGACAAAATTAAAGTTAGTTATTGTAATGTGAGGAAATTTGATTAAGTTATTATTGTAAAAATTTCTGCTAGGCACTTTACATAAAGGAAATTAATATTACTAATAGTGAGAAATGGAAGATCCAGGGAGGTTTAAATGAGGACTGCTTGAATGGCTCATTCAAGCAACATCTGAGAAAATGTTCTCATATCATATTTATTGGTACCACTAGGAATTGTATAGATCAAAGGCAGCATCTCAAAATGATGGGTAATTTCAAACTGATATTTATTTTCCTTTTTATTAAATGTAGAGTAAAAATTCTGTTGACTGCATAATGGTGAATATACTCAATGGTTAGGTAGCTTCCAGTGTTTGTATCTATCAACACTCAATTACCTTTTTACTTTGCAGGCTTAATGTTGGACTCTCTTGAAATCTTTTAAAGAAGATTTGATGAGTAATTTTCTATCTTATCTGAAGACAATGATTTCCTATAGACGTTGGCTGCTTTTTTGGTTGTTTACATTAATTTCTTCTACCTGACCATGAGCGCATATAATATTAGCCATGCTTGAGGTCAACATCTATGGAAAGTGAAACACAGATGGACAATGCATCAAAGTAATGTCCTACTGCAGATTTGGAAACATTTAATCACCTTGTTAGTGCTGAAGCACTATTTTGTATTTTTCAAACTGTGTTATGGTGTGACGGCCACAAACTTCCAGTCTCAAATTGGATCCTAGCTATGCTATCACTTGTGTTTTTAGCTGGATTTATAAGCCTGAATGATTCACAGGTAAGAGTTAAGCTCCCTAATCAAAGAGTCATCTTAAAGTGGTCAGTTACTGGTCTGAAAATTAGTTTAAAAAATAGCAGAAGTCCCAAGAAGGACATTGAAAGACCTCCAGAGGGTCTGGAGAGCTACTGAACAAGACCACTTCAAGAGGTTACAAGAAAGTCTGACTATATGTGAGAAGAAATGTCCCTCTTAAAAGATACGGTAGCTTTTTCGTGTAGAGTCTTTGTATCCACCATATATTGAAGCACTGTGGTAAATGGAAGCTGAATGTCCATGACTATTTGAGGATGGTCAGTCAGATGAACACCCTTAGATGTCTATGTAGACATCTTTTTACCTTAACAGTTCAAGTAGTGTAAACAGAAGGCAAGATCAACTTTGTGCAAAAAGATATTTGCTGGAGGAGTAAAGTTTAAGGTTGTACCTTCACTGTTACAACTTTACTCTAAGTTCTTATGTTTGATCATTTTCCTCAGGGCAATTCAATGGGGTGTCTTCCAGGAGCATCTTACCTTCTTCTGGTGCTGAGCGTGCCCCTGCTGGTAGGTCCCAGTGTCCAGGCAGGGAAGATCATGGTGTTTCCGGTGGATGGGAGTCACTGGGTCAATATGAACCTGCTGATTGAGAACCTCCATGCAAAAGGTCACGAGGTCACTGTGGTCCGGACAGCAACCAGCTGGTATGTCAAAGAATCTGCGCCACATTACCGCTCCATCACTGTCACGCTACCACAAGCCATAGTGATTGAGAAGGAGGACTTCTTTGTGAACTTTCTCACCAAGATGCTGGAAATAAAGAGGGAAGGATCTGTAACAGGCTTTATCAAGTTTTACTGGGAGATGTTGAATGCGCTGTCGGACATTCACAAACAGGCCAGCTTATTGGGAGTGGAAATGTTTGAGAACAAGACTCTTATGCAGAGTATTCGGGACACACAGTTTGACGTGGTTCTGGTTGACCCAGGTTTGCCTGTCGGAGTTTTGGTGGCTCATGAACTAAAGCTGCCAACAGTTTACAATGTAAGATGGATAACCAGCGGAGAAGGTCATTTTGTTGTGGCTCCTTCTCCAACTTCATATGTTCCAACTTCTGCACACCCTGTAACCGACAAGATGACATTCATCCAGAGAGTCAAAAACACATTGTTCTATTTCCTAAACACATGCATCGACAAGTTCATCGTGTGCCCTCACTACGATAGACTGATTTACAGGTACTTTGGTCCAGATGTGAAGTTCTATCACCTTCTTCAGGGTGCAGACATTTGGCTCATGAGGGTAGACTTTGTCTTTGAGTTCCCTAGGCCGACCATGCCAAACATTGCGTACATTGGTGGATTTCAGTGCAAGCCCTCCAAGCCTTTACCCAAAGAGCTGGAGGAGTTTGTTCAGAGTTCAGGAGAGCATGGTGTCCTGCTGATGTCTCTGGGTACTCTGGTCAAAGGTCTGCCAACAGAAATCACCTCAGAAATAGCTGCTGCTTTCGCTCAGCTTCCTCAGAAAGTCATATGGAGGCATGCCGGTGAACGGCCCAGAAATTTAGGCAACAACACCCTCCTGGTGAAGTGGATGCCTCAGAACGACCTGTTGGGTCATCCAAAGATTAAAGCCTTTGTAGCCCACGGTGGCACTAACGGTGTCTACGAGTCCATCTACCACGGTGTGCCCATCATCGGCATCCCCCTTCTGTTTGACCAGTTCGAAAACATCCTCAGGCTGGAAGCTCGAGGAGCAGCGAGGGTAGTGGATGCAGCAAAGCTCACCCGACAGAACTTTTTGGAAGCAGTGGAGGATGTCATTAACAATCCTTCCTACAGAAAGAACATGGAACGCCTGTCCAGTCTCCATCGGGATAAGCCGATGCATCCTTTGGACACTGCAGTGTACTGGATCGAGTTTGTCATGAGGCATAAAGGAGCCGCACACTTACGAACAGATTCTTACAAGATGCCTTGGTATTCATATTATTCTGTGGATGTTTTTGTTTTTTTGTTGTCCATTTTGTTGCTACTGACAGCTGCTGTGGTGGGTTTGATACGATTTATCTGCCTTCAACTGTGCAGGAAGAGAAAATCAAAGCAATCAAAGCAAGACTGAGTTCTCACAAACGAATGGCTGGTTTTTTAAGCTTACTGGGAAAAGTACTGTAAAAAAAAAAGCAAGAGCACATTTTGGCATTTTTAGGGTTTACATAAAGAATTATCTAGTCTTTTGCAGATTTAAAATTCTTGAATAATTTCTCAAACAGATTCAATGCAGTCATAATTTACTATTTTTAATATAAGGAGAAAAGCAGAAGCAAAGTCTTAGTAACCAAATGCACTTCTTTAATGGGTTATAATCTTTTGACGACCTCTATACAAAGTTGTTGAAAAGCTTGTTGAGCAGGGGAGCATGTTGAAAAGGAGGATTTCAATTTCAACAAAAGATGAAACTTACAGAACTGCATGCAAAGAACAGGACTGAGGAAATGTGGAGAAAGGCAAAGAGTGCAGGTGGGTGCAATCAGGTGAAAATTAATACCAGCTAAGGCAGGTGGAAGGCAGAGGAGCTGAGGGAAGGAGAGCAATTAACACAGATAAGCTGATTAGAGAAGCAGAGAAATCTCATAAATCCAACAGAAGTACTTCTAAATGAACTGAGCCCAGCAATTGAAGAAGAAAGTAATGCACAAGACATTAACTAAAATAAGCCTTAAAGAATAGCAAAGGGCTGCAACCAACAACTTTTTTGTAATCGGGTATTCTATCAATTATTCTGATGATTAATTGTGTAATGAGATAAATTTGGCACATTCTGCAACTGGAAAGGTGGAGTCTGCAGTCTGCCCAAAATATTTAAGAATTTCAGCACAGTTCCCAGTTAAAAACAAAGTTTGTTCTGGTTTTTGACCAAGATTTGTGAGTTGGGCCATTTCCAACTTCAGACTCATGTTCATTTGAACAACAGTTTTAATCTGACAGATAATGCAGTCTCCGAAGCAGTGCATCTTCAAACTCATCGTGTTTTATCACTGATATTAAAGGCTGGAAGCTTAGTCTGCTGGATGCGAAACAAATGTCTGCTGGATGTTAATGGAGTATTATTCTGAAGTCACTATGGCCTCACGCCACTCGGACATAGGAGGCTTGGAGACATGATGGCTGTGTAAAAGATCCACTGTTTGCTGATTGCAAGGCCAAATGCTGCGTGGCTACTGTACATGATGTTGATTGTGTAGGATAGACTGTCTTCGTTTTGTCTCATGCCAAGGCCACTATCGAGTGTTAGGGAGAGCCGAAAGCGAGGAGGGGCAGAAACAGGGCAGACGCAAACTGCAGGTTTCCATCTATGTGATCTCTGCTGTTTCTCAATAAAAGTGCTGGAACTTCATCACCGCCGTCTCCTTATTCAGTAACTCCGGGAAGTCAGTTCTCATTATTTAGAATTCCATCCACACTGAACACAAGTAAAACTTCCTGAAAAGATCAGAGTTCTCCATCTTATTCTTGTAAACCATATTTGTGACGTAAAATATAACATGTCCAGCCATTAGTGGAGAAATGAAAATGAAAGAGATTTTGTGTAGTGTCTGCAAATTCACTGGAGTAATGATAAGTGGGAAAAATTATCCAAAACATGAGATGACTGGTGTCTCCATGTTCTAAATATAGGGGAAAATGGGTTATTTCATGGAAACTGAATTTGGCACAACTGTTGTTTATTGAAGTGCCCCGTCAGTAAAATACGTGTTTCAGACTACTGCTTTAAAATACAAATTGATAATAAACATGCCACTTTGTCGCAAATTGAAACATAGGGAAAGGTACACACTGCACTGTTTTCTTTTCTGTGTTGTTTAAAAGTGATCCATAATTTTGACAAAGTCTATCCTGTTCTCTGTGCTTCTTTTTGCCCCTCACTGTCTCCCTCCATAGCTGATAACCACACTTGTCATTCACATATCAGCAGCGTAGGCTATCATTAACCGAAGAGAGAGTGTTGTACAACACAAATAACTGCACGGTGCGTGGAATAATTAAACAGAATTTAACAAAGGCTCAATGTTGATCATTTTCCTTGAGGGATTTTAGAAATCGAGGTACCCGAACAGCTAAGCATCATAACATTTACAATTCCAATCCAACCAATAACTACATCTGAGCCCCCTGAGTATTCACTATTTTTTAATCTGATTGATTTTTTAATGTTCAGCATTACTTTAGTAATTGAAACATTCTGTTAACATAAACAGGTAATGTAAAATAATAATATTACTATTACTGACCTATAGTTTTGCCTGGGGTCCGTTATGAAATACCAGTTTCATTTAGCAGATGTCGATGTCTCGTTATAGATTTTACGTTTCGCCAAACCTGAGTTTTTTAGATGTGCTCTAGTCTACCTCATTCAACTGATTGAATTACCTCCTCAGCATGTTATTATGTTCTGCGTTAGCATGTAGATGTCTTCTTTATTTTAATAAGATGTTACAATCTCCCCAACACAAAATATTTGCAAAAGAAAATTATAAAACCAAGCTACAAAAATTAAGATCGTGCCAATAAAGGTAATTGTGATTGGATGGCTCTCAAATGTTTTTTTTGTTTATTTTATTTTTCCATTTGTGTATGATGGCTTCTGTATGAAGCAACTCTAACTAACAAAGCTGAAGGATCTAATTATCTTCCCGAATTGAATTCACAGAGGACGAATTGAACAGGAAGGTTAAAAGGAATTCAGCAAAGCCCGCTGTTAGAGATCTGCAGCAGAGTGGCTTTTTGTTATCACCATGTCTCTATAACAATAATTAATTTTTAAGGATTATGCACACATTTTTAATGTGCCAATAATTCTGAAGGGTGCTTAATATCTTTTAGCATTTTCCTCACTGACTACAGAGAGTCATTAAAGCTAAAAAGATATATATATTTTCCAAAATATTGTAGCCATTATCTGTTGGCAGAGATATGGACTCAAGTAACATGGAATCAAGTCTGACTCAAATTACAAATCTGATAACTTTAGAGTCGGCTTTATGAAATTATAAATGACTTTGGACTTTAACATGGACTTTCACAATGATGCCTGGTGACTTTACTTGGACTTGGCTATTTGACTCGAAAATATTTAATGTCTTATATCAAACATAAAATGTGTTTTAAACATGCCCACCGCACTCCTCTGGCCATTTGTCAAGGTTTCCTATGACCTGATGCTGCAACTTGAATGCTGCATGTACTGTGCATGATTTGCAATGATCGCAAAGATGACGATGGTTGTGGAAATGTCTTGAGGTGTAATCTGGGAGGTGAGCTCTGCGTGCCATCACCCAAACTAGGCATATGCTACTATGCAGCATGATGGTGAGGCAAGTGTGCTCAGCAACTGCAGTTGTTGATGTTAAATTTAATTGTAAAGATCAGTGACTTGCATGGAAAAGCAATATGAAGCAGATTTCTCATGTTGTTCCTTACAGCAAATTCTTTTTTCTTCAGATATGATAAGTAAGCAAATGCAACTATTTAATCACTTAGCCTTAACAAATGATCTGACGTGTCCACAGCTTTGACTGTTTGCAGCTTGTAAAGGTTTGTTTTCACAAAAATGCCAAACGGCTTTCTTAAGAGAGACTTTTTGAGTCAACACGGTGGAACAATGGCTGGAAAAGAAATGGGAGACAATGAGATTTATTTTCTCGGCAGTTGCAAAAAATCCCATCCAAACATGATATGGGAGCCAAAGAAAACACAAACCTTCCTTGTTTTGGTGTTGGGAAACATAGACGTCAGCTTACACTTACACATTTAGGGTAACGCTATACAGTATCATCACAAGGGTCCTGTGTGTACTCCAGAGTTCAATATGGATGGTTTGGCTCCAATTTACTTTCATCAAGTCCACATTTCTTGATAAATAATTTTTATTTCGGTTTGATGTAATATTCTAATCTTACATGTTGTGTTTTCATTAAATGCAAGCAGCAAAAATTGTTATTGTCGGATAAAGCTGCTGTACCTTGACCACATGTGCCAAACTCAAGGCCCACGGGCCGAATCCGACCCATCAAGGCAATTTATCCGACCCTCAAGAGCCAAAAAAGGTATACCATGTCATAAAGTAGAGGCATATTTCCTTTTGTATAAATTGTATAAAGTGGCTATAACTGTACCTCCTGTTGCAAATGTTGATTTTTTTACAGTGTAGTAACAGCGTCCTGCCACCAGATGTCGTTTTCTGCAAGATTCAAAAGCTTCTTCTTCAGGTGCTTCTAAAAAGCAGAGATGAAAAAGGGCAAAAAAAGAAAACTGTGGTCCTGCTCTGGGCGAGAGTGCCCAACCCTCTCGCCCAGAAAAATCCTCAAACTCGATTAACATATAAGGAGCGATTTAATACACAAATTACACTGTGAAGAAAAGCAACAGAGTCTCCAAGGAGAGGAGGGAGAGGCTGGTGTCTTGTTACACTGAACGCCGTATATGGACTTCCTTTTCACTCTCCTGTGAATTCCTGCATCTTATACTGATTGCAGAAAGTTCCTGTTTACCCTGGAATGAGCCACGACTCCCCCACATGGATGGACTCTCGCATCCGTAGACTCCCCTCTTTCTCTCCTCGAGTGTTATAGGGTGGAATTAAAGAACCTGGACCCGGGCCGCCTCTGCACAGGAGACAGAGAGCTGACCTTTGACCCCATGCCTCCTTTCCATGGCAGCGTCCTGTGCATGTCTTGTGAATCTTGCGTTTCATCATTGAAACTTCTCATGAGATGTTTCTTTTAAATTTCCACATGTTGAAATTTAGAACAGTTAACAAAAATGAGGGCTTTAAAACATCTGTGAGAAAATAATCTATAATGTGTTCACTGAAACAACACTGTTTGTGATTTAAAAAAAAACACAAGTTTATTATACTTTTGAAAATCCACCAAAAATGCATTTTAAACTTAAATTGTTGATGACCAACAATTTAAGGTAGTTTATACAGAAGAAGGGGCTTGGCACCATCCAAGCAACAACTGCTATCTTTCATTGTCATCAACAAAAGCACCTGAAAAAAAAACGACTGAGGTTAGTCAGGTGCATCTCCCTGATTGCTTGATAAACATTTAGCACCTTTTAGCAAGCAGAAACCAATGCGTCAATGGGCTGGGCAGCTCAGCGAGTTGTAGATGTGAAAAAGGAAACTGCGGTTGGTTGAATCTGACCCGCTTTAAACTAATCACAAGTTTTTACGCAACAAATCTAGAGTGCACACACTTTATCGGCTTCATCTTTTGTTACCAGCAGGGCTTCACTTTAAATATTTACACAATGACATTGGTCTCACACCATAAACAAACTGAAGGCTCTTTTGGATGTTTTATCAATATTAAACAGAATAAGTTAATATGAATTAGCATTTTTCTGTTTTATTTTTATTTAAGATATGATGTAGGCTTTAGCTGGTTCAGTTGTTGTTCATCAAGGCTGCGGTACAATTTGCAGCCGTCACTGCATGACTGTAGTGTTTGTAGTTCAGAAAGAAAACATTTTCAATACTTCTTTGATGTTCTCATTTGTATTTTATTTTTATTTATTTCTGTTTTTATCTTACACACACATTCTCATCTTGCTATATGTAGCAAAGACCATGTGTTGACTCCCACTAATTTTCAGACATTTTTAACCCTTCTATGCCCTAGTCCTGACAATAACCTTAAACCCAACCATTGCTGGTGCATACCTAACCCGTACCTTAAAGGTATATAGCCACGTTATATGGTTAAAAAAGACCAAAAACCATTTGATCATGAGGTGATAAGGTGACATACATCAATCGTCCATCCTGATAGTGTTTTGATGGTCCTTTTTGAGAATACATATAACTCCACAACAGGCACGATGGCCAGATAGAAGCAGATGTGGCGCCATCTAGCAGCAATGTCGCAGAACTATCACAATTTCTGTTTGTTTAATTAATAAATCACTTGTAAATAATGCTGGAGCGAGCCTGACTCTCGGCAATGCCTCGCAGTAAAGCAGCAGCTTGCCGTGATCAAAGAAAACGTGATCATTGAAAACGGCCTAATATTAATTCAATTCATTTCCAAATAAACTCCAGCCCTCTAGTCAGACAATACAGTTATATAAAATGATCCCGTCATGTAGCTTCCCTTTAACCTCAACCATTACTCTTAGTGATGAATATACACTGAAATAAACCCAATAATAACTGTTAGATATCATCTGATTGAATTGCTTCGGTAGATTTAACTCAATATTAGGCTTCGATGTAAACCATTCAGTTTTAGCTTTAGCTCTAGTTGTGTATTTAGGAGCGTTGTCCTGCTGAAAGGTGAACCCCAGCCTCTAATCTCATTTTCCCATTAATCCTGTATATATACAGAAGAAAAGCACTCCCACATGATTGCAGATATTTCTTTATCTTTCCAAATGATTTAGAATAAAACAGACAGAAACATGTCGCTCAAGTTTTAAAAAGGCATCCTAAATATTTTCTTTGGAAAATAAAACACCCCTCGACCCCATCAGGGATTAAGCGGGTCATAAAATGGATGGATGGATGGAAAATAAAACAAACTGTCAGTGCCCGATATCGTTTTTATACAATGTAGCTACATGGAAAAGTTGTATACCTGTCTGCCACTGAATGTTGCATGTTTTTGGTATTTTCTGAAAAATCTGAAAGATTTGTGATAAAGTTGGAAAGAAATAATAAAAATTCAATATGCTTTTTTTCACATTTTCTGTTAACAGATTGTCAATAGGGGGCGCTCAGACACCTCCATCAAAATTGCAGGTAAAAAGGTTAGACATGCAAATATAAAATTAAATAAAAGTAATTATCACATCTGTTCTTTCATAAAATGTGTCTGACATCCGTTTAATTCTGGGGTTATTTTCTTGTGTAAGCCTAAACGTGTAGCAAAGGCCGCCGGACAGATGATTGTGTATGTCTGTGTAACCTTTGACTTCCGTGTGACTTCATGAGGTCTGTAATTTATAAGAAGCTCCTTGGGGCACGGCTGTGGCCAAGCAGCAGCTTTTATGTCAGTCGTCATTCACTCAGAATAATTCCCGATTGGCCTGCTTGTCAATCAAAGTCACACGACTGGCACACATGATGTGCACATAAGGGTCAGACAACAACATAAATACTGGAGAGAAAGGCGGCATGAGGCTTTTGCAGGCAGAAAAAAAAAAAAACAAAAAAAAAAACAAGGAAGGATTTTGGATGAAACTGGCCGTGCTTAAAAATCCAGCAGTAGGCAAGTGGTGGCATACATAGCTTTACCTTTAAACAGTTTATTATTGTGCTGTAATCAACCACCTTTAGTGCTCCACTGGCCTTAATGTTCACACAAACTTTTATTTATGGTTCCTATACTGAAAAGGATGTACTTTAAGGGAAACATGAACTCTCTCTAGTGGTGCATAGAGCAAATGTCAGTATTATGTAAGGAAGGGTTGACGAACATTTTAACTAAAAAGAAAAACGACAAAAAGTTATCCTTTATCACCATTCTTCACTGTTTTCAGATATTACTTGTATGCATATGTAAATTAGTGTTTCTTTATTTAAATTTTACTGCAATGTGGTCTGGAAACGGACCACTTTTAACAGCAATATTTGTGTGTATTTAAATCATTTCTACTGAGAATTTTTTTTTTTCTGACACATTACACAATGTAAAAGATCCTAGAGTTAATAGTGTTTTTTTAATCCATTTGCTTTTGGCAAGACGTTTCCTACAGCCATACAAAAATGTGCTAAAAAAATTCTTAACAATAATAACAACAACAACAACAACAATAATAATAATAATAATAATAATAATAATAATAATTCATAGATAGAAGTAAATCAAAGAGTCTTTTAAAACTTTGATGGGTAAAATATTCCAAACTGAGGCTAATCCTTTGGAACGTGGGCCAGTAAGATACTAACTTTTCCAAAGCACCAGACAAACCAGGACAGGGATGAGGCTCACTGGGATGATAGTGAGTGCCACAACCAGGCTGGTAGGAGCATCTTCAAGCATATCTTCCGCTTTCTCTGTGCAGTTCTGGAAGTAGCTGGAGTGGATGTAGAGGAAGAAGTCTTGATTGTCGGAGTTTGGAAAATAGCAGCCGACATAATTGGTCACAATCTCAAGACAGCGTGTGAGATCATTGTAGGGTCTGCAGCAGATAAGAGAAGCAAATGAATAATGGATATTTTACTGGGGAAAAAGTAAAAAGAAGATAGACATTCTCTGTTTATGTGTCTGTGGTGTGTGAGAAAAAAAATGTGTTGCTGCTTTGTAACTATTGTTGCATGTTAAAAAAAATAAATAAATAAATAAATAAATAAATAAATATATATATATATATATATATATATATATATATATATATATATATATATATATATATATATATATATATATATATATATATATATATATAAAGACAAACTCATAAAAAAGACATTGCACAGATAAAAATTACCCCAAACAAAATGTTTTCTTCCATGGAAAACATGTAAAAAACTGTTTTCCAAAGTTATTTTTACCAGTTTATGGTTTAACTTAAAATTTAAAGATGTATTTAGATGTGTTTTATGCAAGACTGTTGATAAATCCTAAAAAAATAAAGAAATTCTTTAAAAAGCATTGTTTGTAATGAAACTGTCTGCTAATATGTGAAATACACAAGTTAAGACTTCTATAATTAAACCTCATATAAAGCTGCAATAAAAATATTATAAAGTAAGAATATTAAACTGTTGGAATTGTGGGTCTGCACAATGGCACACTAAGGCTACGTTCACACTGCAGCCTGAAGTGACCCAATTCCGATTTTTTTGCCCATATGCGACCTGGATCTGACCTTTTTTATGACAGTCTGAACAACTCAGATCGGATTTTTTCAAATGCGACCCAGGCCACTTGGATATGTGGTCCTGAATCCGATACGTATCTGATCTTTTCAAATGCGACCTGTGTCTGTACGGGCAGGTCGCATTTATCCGACCAGTATGTCACCGATACTTGACAGACGGCACTGTTCTGTGTCCTGCTATGCAGAAGCGGGAAGAAAGACGACACCTATAGCGAACTACAATGAGGAGAGCAGTCAATGGAGGGAAAGATCCGGTTAGAAAATAAATGAATGACCGCAAAATGCACTCCAGCATTATAATCCATGTTTACTTCCGCAAACCCTGAGGACGCTCGCTACGTGTGACGTCATCGCGTCCTCGAGTGCGCATGCGGGACACTTCGGTTGAACAGTTTCAGTTCACACAGGAGATCACATACAATTTGCATATATTTGGAAATGTGAACGACCACGCAAAAAAATCTGATTTCACCAAAAAAAAAATCGGAATTGAGCATTAAGACCTGCAGTGTGAACGTAGCCTAAGTAGCACCATTGCCTTGCAGCAATGGAGTGTGTTCTCTCCAGGTGCTAGGTTAATTGGTCTCTTTGAATAAGTGAGTAAATTCATGGATCTTTTTCCTCTATGTCTCTGTGATGGACTGCCGACCTATAAAGATGGTACCCTGCCTCTCACCCAGTGATTGGTGGAGGCAGCCAGCCCCATGGCAACCCTGTAAGGTTAAGTGGAGTGGATATATAAACAATAGATGGATGTTATTTATTTCTGGACAACAGTGACTTAAAAAAAAGCTTCTTACTGCTTTTCTGTTTGTTTTGGTTTAAATCAATCTAACACTTATTTTGTGACCCTGAAGCTCACCCTGAAGCTCTGAATTATTGTGGCACAGCAAACATAACAAAAACTGCTGTGGTTACGCTACTTCCTGATGGTACATAAACAGAGCAGAGGATTGAAAGGAGGGGTGGGGGGCTGGGGGAGGAACCATTGTTCAGCAGGAAGAGGAGGAAACTGAAGCTCCATGAACGTTGGTTTCGTCCTCAGTAATTTTGATTATCCACTTAAAATGTTTTTGTTAAATATAACAGCACACATATGCAGTGGTTGTTACACTTTTGCCCTGTGGTTGGGAATATTTAGTGCATTTTTAAATTCAGTTTTTTTGCATTTTCTATAAATGTTAACATTTATGTGATTATGGGAACATATTAAGACCTGGGGAATCAAGTAAAATCATGGGAAATGTTTACATCTTTACAATGTGCGTATTTGTTCGCAGTAGCTTTGCTTGCTCTAGGAAAACTATGTTTATTGAGGCTTTTTTGTGCTGCTGTGGATGCCGGAAATGATATATGAAGGTTGGCAGACAACCTGTTTTGGAGGGGCTGGGTTTCTGACTGCGGAGGCTGAAGGTAGAATGATATTGCACAGACTGTGGTGTACTTGGAGACTAAAAGTGCTGAGGTTGTCCTAGCACCTCCTTTAACCCAACACTTGACCCCGAGCGTGTTAGATGTGACAACAAGATTTAATGCATGCTCCGCATCTTATGCAGAGCATGCATGAATTGAACCCATGGGTTGCAGAGGCTGTAGTTGATTCATTATCTATGCTATGTTTGAATGAAGATTCCATGTTTTATAAGGCAATGTAACTGCCTATTGTCCTGTACTCATGCATTAAGCAAGAGGTTAGCAAAAAGAGATTCCCCTGTAATGGGACATACATAAAGTCAGTTTCAAGGGCTTGTAGGGAATAGCTCCAAAATAATCATCTGTACTGATGTGCGTTGGTGCAACATCGGCTATGATTTAAAAATGGGTCATGAAAGTTGCATCAGTCAACCTCTGTTCCAAGCATTGATTGAATGTATTTTATTAACCATGTACCAGAAAAGCTGTCATTGAGCTAATTGTATGTAGGTGGAAGTAAATATTTAATAAAGGGTTCATAAGTTTTTAGACGTTTTAAATGAATACCTGATAATGCTTTTCAGGACACACCAGTCATCTGTGCTGATATTATGCATTTCTGCATGAAAAGGGTCACCACATAACACGTGACTGAACTTTATCAGATCATCCCGGTGGCAGTCTTTGTTTGGGAATTCATTCTCCTGGTCCTGGAAATTTTCTGCAGGGTAATGAAAAAAAAAAAAAAAACATTACAGACATGCTCTTGCTAAACTATGGTAATAGGGACAAGCTAAAGCAGCACTCAAACTGCATCACAGGAATAGTGCAGATTTCCTGTGTTTCTTTGAAAGGTCACACTTGGTGACCTTTGATTCTTTATTTAGCATTATCTAAAAAGTGAGAACAGATTATTAAGACATTTAAAAATAATTGTATGTTATCCACTCACCATTGTCCTCTGAGATAACTGAAAATGTGTTGTTCTTTTCCAGTTCATCAAGGTCTTTCAACTCATCTTTGTACAAAGTTGTTGTCCCATTTTTTGGGTTTATTGCACCTGCAAGAAAGAATATAATTCGTTTCACTGAGCAGTAACAGTTTGTCTTGCTAAAAAAGTTATCATTGTAGATCTATAACCTGATTGGTGAATCTGGCTGAGATTCATCAAGCCTTTATGGTCAACATTTTCCCCTCAGCAGCAACACTGAAGCACACAGAGGTTCCTGCTGCATCTTTACGCACGATCCAGCTGCTGATGTCTCCCTCTTTTCAGCTCAATGCACTTCTAGACTGTTACAGTTTATAACCATCATCACCTTTCACAGTGACAGGTTTCTCAGTCAGTCGCCGTGCTGACAAGTCAAAGATCTATTGCTCTCGTCAGTGCACTCTGCGCGGTGAGGTGGGCGGATTTTACCCCCGTTGGTGCGCTGCGTGCAAGGGATAAACAGTGGGGAAAATGCATAACTAAAGACTGTAAAGGGCTTCTATAAAGGGAACAGGGGTACTGACTGTCTGAGATGAAGCCCCTGATGTTAAAAGTTATTTAAAATGACCCTTAAAAGTGCGCACCTGAATTAAAGCGCAAGGCAGCAGCCCACCGAAGCGCCACTAATTCTATGTTGTTAAAAACAAAAGAGCATGAAACACAGCTACTCTCCTATTGACTTAAACTGGCACACGTTGCTACCGATGTGAGGACATTAAATGTAGTGATTCACGTTTTGAATGGTGATAAAAGCACCTGCTCCGAGGGAAAGGAGGGGGGAGAGGAGCAAACGCTGAGGCACAGAAATACGGTGCATGTAGTTAAAAAATGCAGAATTAATAAAAACGTAAACTGCATCTGGATAGCGGAACTGTTTTATGATCCTGCGTGCAGCCATGCAGCAGCTCCACCCCCTCCCCTCCCCTCCTGCGTACGCAGTACAGAACCATACCGGCTTACTTTCACCACTGGTTAAGACTAAAATTATTCATAACTCTGATCACTCTTCCTGCTGCTCTGTTAACACGAACTGCAGCAGAAACTACTGATGGCCACAAGCTGTAAAAGAAGCCCAAACAGCTCAGCAGAAAGCGGAGTTATGTCATCCGATGGGCTTTGTGATTTTTATGCGTGAGAAATGCCATGTGTTGCGTGTGAGCGTGTGAAGTCAGTGAAATGCGTGTGTCACACGGTCAATGCGTGAGAGTTGAGAGCCCTGGTCACTGGGGAGGGGTGAGGTCCGCGCACACATTATCTATGCTTGTGTTCAAACAGGGCCCCAAGTTCTTGATATATTTCTTATATATTATAAACCATCTTGAGGGGTACCGCATTAAACCTCATGTGACTCCCAATTTGCCTAGTATCCCACGAGACGGTTGGTTTGTGACCCTGGAGACTTTGACGTCTTTGCACTTCAGGCCACACAGTTTAACTATATTATTTAAAACTTGGGTAACTCCTACAGCTTTAAGAAAAAATACATGATTAATCCAAAATGGATTATATATTTCCTTAACAAGAGCCAGTTAAGATGAGCTGCTGAATGTCCGCTAGCATTAGCAGCTAATATCCTTGCTGCTAGCCATGTTAAACTTGAAAGACCAGATGTCCCCGAATTCCAGGGACAGTCCTCAGTATGGATGACCTGTCGCCAGCAAAAGCTGTCACTGGAAATGTCCCAGATTTTAGCGTTTTATGATTGAGAAAAGGTAAGGAAGCTGGTCGTGCAGCTCTCAGTGATACAGACAGAGTAGTAGAATAGGCGACCGTAAGCTGCACAGCACCGTCAGTGTGCAGCACACAGACGACCCCCAACCCTCCCAAGATGATGGTTTGCAATAATTTTTTATTTGTTCTTTTTGTGTGTGTATATAGTCCTTTTGTTTCTTTGACCGTAATTTTCCTTTGTAGTTTTTATTAAGTTTCACTAGCCTAGTAACGAAAGGTTGTTGATTAAAAGCTATTGTTGATTCAGGTATTGATGATATTCCCTGGGTGGACATTTATTTCTGTTAATAAGTTCTTATATTTTGAACAGAAGTTGTCACTCATTTATTTATTCTATGTGTGCAGAGTTTGCTGTTAGAGAATGCTAGAGGTTTAATCCCTCTTTCACTTATTGTTCTAATGTCAAGCCAAATTGGACTGATATTCATAGGACAATACCTGACTGATCGAGGGTTATTTGATTAAACATTGAATAACTTCAAAAAGGTGCTTCTCTAAAAGTCAGTTCCAGTCAAAGATAAGTCACTTCTGCTTAAAACAGATGCCGAAGTGAATGAATCCATATATGCCAGCTTTGTTTTGCTTCCTCAGCGGACTTGATTGAAATATAGTGTGAATTCAGATAAACAGCATTATATAGTGATATTCTCTGGACGTTCATTTTAATTCTGTTAATAAATTCTTGAACTTGAAGAGAAGTTGTCACTTCTTATTCCATGTGTGTGCAGAGTTTGCTGTTAAAAGATCGCCGGTGCTCGAATCATTCCTTTCAACTATTATATTTTAAGAGCTGATATCCACCGGACAATACCTAATAGACAGATAGTTATTTACTAAACTATAAATAACTTTTAACAGTTTATAATTGCACAACACCACGTTGGAACAATTACATTAGGGATTTGCCATTTTTTTTACTTGGTGAGGTCTATTTAAAAAAAAAAAAATCAATAACATTAAAAAAATCTGACAACTAAGGCTGAAAGTCAGCATTTTTAGACACAATCCAAAATTATACTACTGAAATTCATGAAAAAAAAAAAACAATTGCCCTGATTTAAATACGTTCCATAGTTGTTCAGATTCAAAACTTCTTAATGTTCTAGAGGCACATTTTAAATCAATTTACTTTATTGTGACTATAAGTGAAGAATAATGCTGAGTTATAACTAAGGTCAATAGCTGCTTTGAGTCTGACATTAAGCTTACAACATGATAAATGTTTTCCAAGACAAACAAACAGCCCAACTAATCAAGAGAACAAGAGTTCAGCAAAAAAATTTTTTTTTGAGATGTCAGATCAAAAAGTAATAATATGTCATAGCATATAAAAGTAGTTTGAACATTTGTAAACAAAAGTGTATAAAGGAACCTTACCATTTCCATATGTGAAAACACTGAATGTTTGGTTCTTCGAAACCTTGTTGAACTCATCTGTGATGTTGGCTGGTTGTGACACGACAACACCTGCAAACGAACAAGTTTAATAACTAACAGCACATATACAAATACCTTTTCCTTTATCAGCTCTCGAACACAGGGAAAAAAACAAACTCCTGTCAAAAGCATCTAATTACAAAAACTAACAAAAAATCAATTTATACAATTTTAGCCTGTATTTTAAACTCTTACAGAGGAAGATGGCAAGAAAGAGAAAGTAGGAGATCATGGTGGTCGCAGATGATCCAAGCAGCCAGAATCTCTGAGGGCGAGCTGTGAGCAAAGGACTTTCCCTGTTGCTAAATGCCTTGGTCCTTTGGTGTCTTAACAAAACAGCCCAGCCCCTTTTATCTAAGCTCTGCTCACTGCTGATGATCAGTATGTTACATCCTTGATTTAGAAATAATACAATTACACTGACAATGTTTAATTAAAATATCTGGCTTCTATTTTCTTATGTAAAAGATCTTGCTTCTTTTTAGCATCTTGAATGAAGAAGAGACAACAGAACCAAAATAACATGACATTTTATCCAAAAATTATAATTTTTTTTTTTATTACAGCTGCTGATCTGGCAACTAGCTTCTATGTAATCCTTCAGTTATGATTACAATACTAATGAATCTAGTAAAAGTTTGTCTTTTTTTTTTTTTTTTTTTGCAAGATTTAATCTTTGTTTTGAAACTAAGAAAATTATTCATTAGGTCCTCTCTTCAAATTTCCTTTTCTTGGTGACCTTTGCAATTGTTTCTTTCTGATGCTTAGATTGCATTTGGGCATTTTCTTTTTCAATTCCAACTTTTACTGTACTTAAAATGCACACTGCTGTGCAGCCTTGTTTATGTTTTCATAATCAAGCAATCGTCACTTTAGATTATTTTGCAAGTGAATTTAAATCTAAAAAAAAACCTCCTAGTCTTCTTAAAATTCAATCTCAGTAAGTAAATGCAGAATACAGTTTCATAGAAACACACTCTAGTCCATTTACAACACGGTTTTTTGGTAGTGTTTAGTCAACAACACTGACTGCCTTGTTTTTACTCTGGTGGATTGTTAATCTAAACAAATGATGGACATCCTTTTCATGGCACCGTCTAGATGTTTTTCTTGATGATAGCAATCAAGGCAGCAGTTTTCTGTTACTCTTCTAATGGTTACCGAAAGTGCTCCTGTGAGTTTCTTCCTTCCCTTCTCGACAGTGAAATGAAGACGGGACTAAGACTCGGACGAAAAAACAAGTATAAAACACAGTCCCAGGGTGAAAAGCTGCAGCACAACATGTATGAGGCAGTTTTGTCACTGCGGGCTCTAAACAGATAATATATGCACGTGCAAAAAAAATACAGTCTCAGTGGAGGTAATAATTTTATAAAAGCATGCCTTTTCCTCAGAGCACCACGTCTCAGTGCCAGCACTATAAAAACAACAACTTCCTGTGTTTTGCGGGTTTTAATGCACAGCATGTCACAGCTTATTGTAAAGGCCTTTGTTTTCACTTCAGCCCGTGAGACAGGAAACAGCTCTCTACCATTCAATGGTTCGCTGTCGAGAGATGTTGACAGACGCGGAGTGTTGACACCAGTATCCTAGTTGCAGTCTGGCGTTTTTGCCATTAGTGCCTCTTCCTGCAATTTCAAAACCAGCTAACGGTGCATGAAAAATAGCGAAAGGGTGACACTTCTGTAACGGCTAGATGGTTTGTTGACCTCCGACCTCTTAGTGCGTGCATAAAACGGGTACTAGCAAATATTGCACATGTTTTTATCTTTTATATTTTGTATCAAATTGCCTACTTTCCGATATGTAACATTGAAGTTTTGAAGTTGTATATTATTTATATTCTTTCCTTTTCTGCCCTTACAATTACCCGATGTGTAAAATTAGTAATCCTCTAGTTAGTTGCCGCTAGAGTCTCATTTAGTCAGTCGGTGAGAGGGTGATTCAGGCCGACTCCTCCAGGTGTGCAGGCGTCGTGCTGCATGCTCTCGTTCATGTGGCTACTTTGTTGGGACCCCGCCGTAATCAATGCATTAGCAAGCGGACATGGGGGGACTTCAATATTTATAGCTTTCTTACCTGAGAAGACATTATGCCTCTAAACAAAAGACCTGTGCAGTCGCAGCGGTAGATGCTTTTCCTCTTCTCTCGTGCGTGTGCACAACACTGGTGTCAATTTAACTTGTCACTAGAGGGGGCAGACGTCTGCAAAAGTCTCAGAACTTATGCTATGCTCCTTTGAAGATTAGCACAGTTTTTATTTGCGGCCAGTGCTCTTTTGTACACACATGTCATTTAAAATTTATTCTAGGGTAGATTTTTTACACTTTGATTGGGAATCTAAATTGCATTGAACCTTGAATGATAAATACAAGAAAAAATACCCATGCACAACCTGTTGAAAAGAGCTGCACAATAATAAAAGGAAAGGCAAAGCAAATTTATTTGTAAAGCACATTTCCGTAACAAGACAATTTAAATTGCTGTACATGAACAGAACAAAGATAAGAAACCATTACATACATTACATTGGAATAATAGCAGCAGGTCAAAATATCAGACAAGTTGGACAACAACATGCAAAATTAACATTCAAATGCAACTCTAAAAATATATATATATATATATTTATTTTTTTTTTTCTTGATTTAAAGGAACTCAGGGTTTCAGCATTTTTAAATTCTTCTGGCAGTTTGTTCCAGATAAGTGGAACATAAAAACTAAATGTTGCTTTTCCATGTTTGGCGTATCTTTGAAAAATATAACTGTTAGGTTTATTACATTGTATTATTACATGCATCTAAAAGAAAAACTCATTTTACACATAAATTACATAATCTTCATTAAGTGTTTCATTTCTTTTCAATTTGAGCTACTGCTCAGGGAACCTGTTGCAGTTTTTAATGGACAATTTTTAATACATTCAACTCTCTATAAAACCAAGTTTACATAAATAGGTTTGGATTTATTAAAGTCCTCTGAAAGATAATTGTAAACTGCAAATATGAAATTAGCTGAAATTATTTGTCTACCGATATATTAAAGGATATTTTCATTATTATTATTATTGTTGTTATTATTATTATTATTATTATTGGCAAAACCCAACATTGTTAATTAATGGGCATTGACTATGCTTAGCTGATCAACTGATCAAAGTGTGCATTAATGGGGGAATAGTCCCATTTCTAAGCATTACCTGCAACTTAAAAAGCATGAGTGAACCTTTTCCTCATAACTCTAAAAAACAAGGACATCAGTAGCTAATTTCTTTCAATAAAACATTAGTGAAAGGTTTTTGACATGTTGTAATGCTGAGTGATTGCCTTGTGGTAACTATAATTAATTACAAAACAAATTTACTGTTCTTAGCCACATGTTGTCTTCTAGGGTCTTTGTCAAGCGAGTTTTATACATGGTACTATTACAACACACCTAATTGAAATAGTTCAATTAGACTGCAATTTGAAGATCTGTTGACATAAGAGTGCAGTGGTGCTGTATTCACAGCGGACGTGCCTTGCATGCGACTTACTCTGGCTTTGTGTAGGAGTGCATGACAAGTTTAGGAAATCATAGAAAGTGCTGAAATATCACTAGAAATTTCAGAAGCGGCAACAAACATATCAGCCAGAGATTGGCATCAGCCAGTTTTAGCTCGATCAGCTCCGATCGTTAGTTTAAATGCCTGCTGAGAAATCTTTTATTTTTTTTTATTGAATGCAGCAAACCTCGGAATGTCCAGCATTTTTAGTCTGTAAATGGATTAATCAACACTACCGGTATATACTTTGTACCTTTTTAGTGTATGTAAAAATAAAGTAAAGGTCAGGGAGATATGCTTTGATGCGTAAATAGCCATTGACTTGCCATCCCTTCCTTTTCTTTTTCAAAACAACTGCTTCTTTCAAACAAGCTGCAGCACAGTTCTTTACTTTTATTATTTGCATTGCTAGTCCTTTAAGGAGGACCGCCAGAGAAAAAACAAAAACAAAACAGAAACAGGTTTGAGCCAGGACAAATCGCATCAGTTCATCTCTAATATCCCCAGTCTCCTATGTAACATTAGAAATGGGGATTATATTCAGTCATAACTTAATATAACTGCTAGATGTGGTGATGAATATGAGAAGATGTATATTTATTTCATGCTATTCATATTTATACGTGATTGTGTGTGTATTTGAATATGAATCTATCCCAAAAGACTTATAGGAGTGGTGTCCTAAACTGCTTTGAGATTACATTCCATTCTGTGGCACTATTTAAATAGTGCAGTCCCACAGTCTGGGACCCGAGCAGATCTACATCTAGGTTGAAATTTCCACCTCTGCTTATCTTTGAGGTTAAAGGGGATTCCTAGAGGGTAACTCCGGTTGCACAAAATCAATTCATCTTCATCATGTATTGTATATTTCAAGACTGGAAGACGTTAAATAAATTGCTGCTCTTTGGGATGTCCATAGCTTTAACAGAATCATTTCACTACCCTAATTTTGCTTCAAGTCTTGTATGTTATGGTTTTAAAATCTTTTCAGACACAGAGAAATTTAGAAAGTGTTTTCTGTTCCAGTTATAGCAGTCAAATTTCTTTGTAAAATTACCACCTACAAAAAACAAAAAAAACAACGACAACCTGTTGTATCAGGTACGAGAGCTGATAGACAAACTGACTCATAACACCCGGCTGAAGGTAAAGAAACTGTCTGCAATGTGCCAACACATCAAATAAACCACCACTCCTCTGCAAATGTATAGACACACAGACATATCAACCTATCGTGACTAAGTTGCTATTACCGTTTGAAACGACTGTCAAGAGGAAAAGGCGTTCTGTACATTGCTGGCCAAAGATGTGTCTGTGGAACAGGAATGTAAAAAATAGACATTAATTACACCTGGCATTAATCACAGCAAATAACATTTCATCTTCTTATTACTTTCTTTCTTTCTATTTTTTTTGTTTCCCCAATTTTAGATTTCTTTCGTAGATTTCTTGTTTTAGTAAGGGGAATTAAAGTACGTTAAAGGTTTGGATGCTTATACAGGAATTTGACGCTCTTGAACGGCACCTTTTTGCTCTGAAGAAATACATAAATCATTTGAGGATTCTCAGACTGATGTGAAACCAAATGGTTACTGATTAGCCCTCCAGTGGTGAAAATTGGCAGCTGCAATCCAGAAGCTCAATTTGAAAGAAATTCACCCACTGATATGAAACTCTTCTTTTTTTTTCTTTGTTTCTGACCAGAGGCCTACTTCCCTCAAAGTTTCACACCTTCTGGCTTTCCTGTTTCACAATTGCACAGACCGATGCTCGTACAGCTCGCTGCACTGTCTCTTTTGTCTGAAGGCTGCAAAAACGATCACGGACTTCCCTGTTCATTTAATGCTTCTTCTTTCCTGGAGATGATATCTCTGAAAAAACACAAAAAAGTTAGCTGATTAAAAAAGAAAAAAGAATATTTTTTTTAATTATATTGTTACTATTTATCCATAGAAGTCAACGTTCATTACGTTATGAGATTTGCTGTTTTTAGATCACATAGTATCTTTCTATCTACATCAACTTCCGGATGCCTATGATTGTTAGTCAAACAACAGAGGTGTGAAATAATGTCCACGATGTATCACGGAGTGGAGCAGTTAAATGGTAAATGGAGTGAACTTATATAGCTTTTTTCCAGTCATACCGACCATTCAAAGCGCTTTGTAATAGAGCAACATTCGCCCTAACGCACTCAACAATGAGCAGACATCATGCACCAATACGCAGCTCGATGGGCAATTTGGGGTTAAGTGCCTTGCCCAGGGGCACATCGGCATGTGACAGGGGGAAGCTGGAATAGACAACGACTTTACCCATTTAGCCACAGTCGCCTGTTCTTAAATTTAAAAAAAAATAAGTTATAGTTCACTATTATTGCTTGCACATACAGAGGATATGTTGTAAGCTGAAAAACAAATGTCATGTGTTAGGTTAGTGTTTTCTCTTGAGAGAAATAATTTGGAAATACTTACTTCGAATCGCATGCTTCATGGCTTTTGTTGGCATTTCCTTCCTGTTCTCGGGCACAAGCAAAGCTAAATATGCAGCTTTATCTGATGCACCATTAACACCATGCTTGAAATGTGACCATTATATTTATGCTATTAGTTAAACTTTTATGACAGTTAAAAGTTCACTTTTTTTAGCTTGGTAGTGCAACGTGGACAGAGTATGGATTAAGGTATTGAACGTTGAAGTAGAAAAATAATGCAGAAAAAAGTTAAATAACATAAATCAAACATCTGGAGAACTGGAGTTGTAGAAGTTATAAATATTACTGACTTTCAGTTTTAGTCAGTTTGAATCATTTTTAGTCATCCGTTGAAAGATGAAAAAGCAAATTCAGCTGTTATTTGCTAAGTTACTGTAATCGACGCGCTATTCTACTCATCCTTAGAAATAATTTGAGGGCTGTTGTTTTTGTTCTACTTGTGTTCTGGTCCGGATGTTTAATGACATCTGACGCTGATGGCTGTAAACAAACAAGATAATTGAGGAAGTTACTGACTTTACCAAAAAAAAAAAAAAAAGGGTGGGGTGGGGGGTTGCAGATTAAGCAATTTAGTTCTCATTGAGTTGTCAATTTATGAACAACAAAACAGAAATCAAGACACAGAGCTAGGTGATTATGGTTTAATATAAGCAGTAATGCTAATATCAACAGTTGTTAATGGCTATTTTTGGTAATGTTTTATTTTGATAGTTTAAACTTGAGTTAAGAGCTCCTTTCTTCAGTTTTGAGTTTGATGTTATCTGACACTCATTGGCAGCAGCTGAAGATGTACCGAACGGGTTTCTGGTTTCCTATAAGCTCAGACCTACAGACTCCGATTTTTCTTTTCTGGACTGTAAATGCATCTAAAAGAATTCTGTGAACCTTTTTTGGTTCAACGTGTAAATGTAATACATATTAAGGTAGTAGTTCAAAGTCCAACATTTCACAGAAAAAGTGCATAGACCCAAATGATTTAAACATTTTTTTCTTTTTTGTTTTGATGAATTAATGAACAGGAAACTAAACCCTGATTTGTCTTTATTAAAATTATATATATTTTTTTAAAGTTAGGGTGATTGGTGCATTGCTTATTCGTAGTCTCATTAACAGACACATTTAATGAACTGCTGGCATTGGTATTATAAAATCAGCTGGATTTCAGAACGTTCATAGGTTTAATTTGCCACATGAGGTTATTGTTTTAGCTGAGCTGATATCGTTGTTCGCTCAAATTCAGTCAGTTAAAAGCCTCATGAATCACTGAAGAGATTTGTCTTGAAGAATGGAGCACATTTTGATGCAAGCGCATGGAATTTAAACAAGTGACTTACATCTTACCCCAGAAGATGTGCTTAGTTGTTTCAATTGTAAATGTAGGAAATGCTCTTTTTGCAATTTTATAAGCTTATTTTGGAATAAAATATGTTGAAAACGGTTTCAAGTGCATAACCTGCCATTGAAAACACAAGGAGGGCAGAACCTCGGCAAAACACAGCAACAGCAATTTTCTGCAGCATGCGAGATCATTTTCCAATGTTACAATGGGATTATCTCCATGTGTCATTGACTGTGCTTGATATGAGTTCCCACTGGGTGTTGGTGGCAGTTGATCCTAAGTGGTGGTGCACAGGTTGAAGAGTAGGTCACCAGTTTCACACCAGTTTGCATTAACCACACACACAAACACGAGTGAACAAGGAGGGGGGGGGGGGGGGGGGGGGGGTAAAATCAGATGTTAACCACAATGTGGATGAAGGATTGTAAACATCTGAGCACAGCTGTCATTGTGCCAAAGTTCCCATGAGCAAGAGCAATGCAAAGCTGCTCATTGTGCATTTTTCTCATGGTCTGGAAACCAGCCAATGTGGTCTGGTGTTTCTCATCGCTGCCATCTCTGCAGCAGCTTTGCACCAAAACGTTCTTGTAAATGTTCTGTAAACTTTTTTCATGGTTTATGAACCGATACAAAATCAGATCAGCATAATATCTGCACTTATGATTGCAAAGTAAGAAGCTGATTAAGTTTTGGTTGCTCAGCTGTGGTGGCTGACATGAAAAACCCACATTTTCTGGTTATGATAATAGGAACACTAATTTCAAGTGTTCACTGCACGATTACAGCAACGTAAATGTTTGAGTCCTAAAATATTGTCTTGTCATCTGACACGAACAAGAACATAAAATGACTGTTCTCATGCCGGCTTGCTCCCAGTCCGAAACCATGACCGATAATGGTGCTCTCTAAATTGCCCTTAGGTGTGAGTGTGTGTGCGCATGGTTGCTGGTCCTGTGTGTCTCTGTGTTGCCCTGTGATGGACCGGCGACCTGTCCAGGGTGTACCCTGCCTCTCGCCTATTGACTGCTGGAGAAAGACACCGGCCCCTCCGTGGCCCTGTACGGTAAGCGGGTATAGAAAAAGGATGGATGGATGGATGCTCTGTTCTCACAGTGCACTAGGAAATATATATGACTACAAGCTTTGAACATTTTAGTATTGTAGAAAGCAATTGGATTCATTAGAGCAGCTGGCCTACTTTAAGGACTAATGTTTAACACGGCAAATAAAGATCAAGTAGGTTGGAAACTTGCCTGCTGTAGAACCCAACATGCTGTGTGAAAATAGACAAAACTCAGTATTTAAAGCAATTCAGAATGCTGCATTTCAAACGTATTCATACCCTTTGACTCGTTCACATTATATGGATTCTCTATTGACTTTAGGTCTGAACTTTAACAAGGCCATGAAAACACTTGGTGTTCTGCAGTTACACTGAGTGCTAAGGCAAGGCCTTAGAGGTCAAGGAGAGTTAACTCCCTAACGATCATAACCTCAGAAGAAGTGAGGGTAAGGTTATGAACTAGGTCTTGTCCAAGTTAGCAGTCACACCCAATGTGGTTGCACCTTTTGTCCGCCAGCTGAACCTACTGGATGAACTTTATTAAATTGTCTTTTTGCTGTGTTTTCTCAAGCACAGCCTCTGCGTGCAGTCTCTACAGCCGTGGTCTCAAACCCAATACCTCAAGGACCTGTGGCCTGCAACTTTTATATATATATGCCCTTTGCTCTACACACCTGAATCAAACGGCTAAACTGCCTCTGTAGAATGTGGTCGAGCTCTACAGAGCTCTGCTACTGCGTTAATATTTGATTCAGGTACGATGAAACGGAACCATTTGAAAGTTGCAGGAGTACCGTTTGGGGCCGCAGCTCTATAGGGTAGACTGCATTTAATTTACGCTCTGATTTCCCATTCATAGACGAAAGGGGATTAGCTACGAGACAACAATGTTACATTGTTGGACAATCTGTGAGTTCTGACAACACAAAAATACACTGTTAAATGCACCGTTTGAACCAGTCAGACAGGTTCAACTGGTGCATTTGATTTTGTTCCACAAGGAGCACGTCAAACATGTAGTACTATGCATAAAAGGGAAGAACGGTTGCCCACAGAAGCGCTGTAAAGTCATATGAAAGAGAGACAACCTGCTGTCGAGAAAGAAGGCAGGCTTCTGCATGTTGCCATCATCATCAGTATCACAGATGATGGCAGGGGTACAGCAAGGTCAACAAAACACAGAGCTGGTTTCATTGGCTCGTGGTAGCTGAGGTCGAGCCCACAGCCTTGTTTTTAAACGTGCCAGCTCCACAGAGCTCTTGTGCAGGGATAGGAAGACGCCTTGGGACATGCTCAACGACTCAAACATCACAGGTAAGTTCATTTTTGGAGAGTGGGAGTTTTCGATTAGTTTGGCCATATTAGTGACATGATACTTTATATGAAGGGGAAAATGTATAGCTAGCGAAGGTAAATGGTGGAAAAAGTAACATAATACCTTTCTACCATCGTGGGGCATCGTAAAAGTGGTTAATATGGCAAAGCTGTTACGTCTATATTTACTGTATACAGTATTCAATGTAACATTGTAAAATATATTTATTTTTCTCCATACTGATTAAATTTAGTCTGTGCTTACGCAGCCGCATAATGCAATGACCCCTAGCAGCTTATTTAAATTATACTTTTACTGGTTTGAAGGGTTTTACGGCTAAAAATTCAGCTAGTTGAAACATTCAGGATGCCTTTTTTGTGGTTCGACACAAATCTGAGCCCGCACATGACTCATTCATGTGATTTGTGTTTTATTTGTCAGCTGCCCGAGCTCTACAAGTTGAGAAATCATTAATATTACCAAATGTAATAAATTATGTTCCTGTCTGTGGGTGCTTCATGGTTAAAAAAAAAGATGCTGTTTGTAAGAAATTCAGAAGGATATTGGTGGAATTCAAATAGCTATTGCAAAATGCCTGAAATCAAAGAAGCCATGGCTGGTTTCCTAAACAGAAACAGCATGACACCCTCCCTACACACCGCCGCAGAAAATGACTGAAATATTGCATTTAACTGCTGCCTACTCAAACCGAGTGACATCCTATACTCAACGGGGAGTGATCTCACTTTCAGCCTGATTACAAAAGTGCTGGCTTTCCTGATATTGGTGCGCAAGGTTGAATATTTTACTGTGAAGTGTGTAACATCTATCCACTGAATAAAGGACCCTGCAGTCTGAAATCCTTAAACTGTTCAAAATTAAAAACAGTCACAGGCCCAGACCATAAACTTGTCAAGTACTTTTTTTTTACCAGAAATTATCCAAAGACACAAACAGTTTTCATGTGTAAAATGTGTAAACTCATCTACATTTCACCTTTAGTGTTGCACTTTCAAGAATTATTATTTTTTAAATAATGTGCAATGGTATTAAATAAAATACAAAAAAAGTTAAACATTTTTAAAATTCTGTTAATAAAAAAGGTTTAATTTGGACAGTTAGAAGAGATTGAGATAATTGCTTAGTTCTTCCAGCAAACACTGTGTATTGTATATTTGTAATCAATATTCAACACAGACCTGATTAACCAGCTACCCTTTTTGGAGCAGCAACTTTTAAAGTGGATTTAAATGTTTTATTAATGATCTTTTAGTTTTTAGGTGCAGATGCAAAAAAAAAAAACAGCAACAATTTACTTGTCTTCTAGTAGAATTAGCACTAACCAAGACATCTACTGACATCTGGAAAACATAAAAAGCAGATTGAAGAGACCGATGACTCAGATTGGGAGAGGCGGGAGATTTGGTGGCATGCAGCATACAGCGTTATCACTGAATAAAAAAAAAAAATAAATAAAATAAAAAAACTAAACATAAAAAGTTAAAAGAAGCCATTTTTTGTTTGGAAATTTCAGTTTGCTGAAATTTCCAAACATGAGGCACCATGAGGTGGTGCCTAGGCGGAACCACCTCATGCCTTGCAGGAGCGTTAAAATCGGAGTTCAGATTGGACAGCAAAACGGTTACTGTACACTGCTAGTTTACTTTTAGTGCCAAAAATACCCATTTTACCAGAATATTATGAATGCTGCTAAATAAATTTAGGGATTTTTTTTTAGTAATAAGGTTTTCATTATCGTACCACTTTGAATTGCGAATGTGACAAAATACAGTTAGTTTGTGTTCGATGGTTTCGGTAAACGTAGGATACCGATTAATTTTCTGATTTAGATTTACCATCGGCCTCCTGGCCTCTACACAAATTTGTATTTATTCCTTTATCAATTACGTTAATAATACAACTGTAACTTGTGTTTCACTCATTTCCGTATTTTTAGAAGCAGAACGTAGGTTGCGCTAAATTCATTTCAACGTGACATAACTTTCTCTCTTATGATTTAGATTTTAAAGGACACAATTCTGAAATAACTCCTAGGGAGTTATAGATCATGAATTAACCGACAAATTGATCCAGACAATTAATGCTCCTCTTACCTTTCCGAAAATCTCCATAACACAGACTTTATCTAAGTAACAAAATGTATTCTTGCAAGTAAAGAGCACAATTTAATACTGTTATCTGCCTCAGTGGCAGCAGAATGGCATAGTGAAACATGAAATGAAAAAAAGGTGATTTTGAAAACTGCCTATAAAGGCTCTTAGCACGCGACACTGACTGATCTGTCGACCGTCTAGCTACCCACGATTTCCCCTGTGCCAACGACCTGATGCCAGTGTCACGCAACGTGCTTCAGAATGACTAAAATATCTCGGCTGCTTACTCAAACTGAAGAGCAAAGCTGCAGCCCTCTGACTTTCAACCTGTTTGTACTCGTTCGTATTTCCTGATATCTTGACGTAGGGGGCAGAACTCTGCTCAAAATGAACCCAGACTTCATGCAAATTGGAACTTTTCATGGTTTCAAACAATAATAACTCCTCACGCAAACCTATCGTAGCTTGACACTTTGCAAAAACCTGAAATGACTCATAATATTCAGAATGGACGTATTGGAAAGTTATTAGTTTAATGGGCAGTCTGCCCTGGGGATTAGCTTAGTTTTACCACTTACAAAGTTTAAAAAAAAAAAAAAAAAGGCTTCAGTTGCCTTTGATTACATACAGATTTTCAACTCATTTTTAAAGCAGTTTAAAAATATCAAATGCTGCAATGCAGTTACAATAGGAGGGACGACTCTCAAAGTATAACCAGACACCGAAAGATCTACAGTTTATGTTTAAGTATTTTTTATAAAAGGTGAGAATTATTCAAGCCTTCCTTTCTTTATTGGTTTCGGGTTTATAATCCCCCTTCAAAGTTGCTGTTTAACCACAAAGTGAAACCTGATGGTGTTCAGATTTAATGTTGCACAAACAACACCTGTTTGTCCCCTCTATTTGGGGAAGGCGTAACCCAGATATCTGTTATAACTGCATAGATGTTTCTGCAAGAATGTTAACATGTACAGCAGTGATGCAAGCTGAGGTTGAGGCTCTAAGTTGCAATATTAGCATACTAAAATTTGTGAAACAATCCCAATTAAGTGTGTTATTTCTGTTTATTTGAGCTCTGGTAATTAACTAAAACTACTCAAAGAAATGTCAAGGTTAAAACAATAGTCTTTTAGGGATTTCTTGAAAGACAGAAACGTTAGCCCCATCTGTTGGGTTCATTAGGGTTTTTGGTAATGGATGTGATTGTGTTTTAGTCACCAGAATGTTTGTTGTTTTCTTATTTTAATTGTATGACGAATTTATGCATGTTCTTTCTGTTTCTCACAGCAACGATGGATGAATCCCATTGTGAACATTTGAACTACACCGAGTACTACGACTGTTTGCTCTCAAACCTCAGTAATTCCTCGCTTTACGACGATGGCGAATCTGACTGGTGTGAGGCTAATGATCAACAGGAGCACATCATCAAAGTGTTTCAGACGTGCGCGTTCTGCCTGATTTTCATACTGGGAGTTTTGGGAAACTGTCTAGTGATCGCCACATTTGCTCTCTACCGCCGCCTGCGCCTTCGCTCCATGACCGACGTCTTTCTGTTCCACCTCGCGGTGGCTGATCTCCTCCTGCTCCTCACGCTCCCATTGCAGGCAATAGACACTCACGAGGGTTGGATTTTCCCTGTTGCCCTCTGCAAACTCCTGCGTGCTTGCTATGCGATCAACACGTACAGCGGGCTGCTGCTGCTTGCCTGCATCAGCGTCGACCGCTACATGGTTGTGGCCCGGGCCCAAGAGATGCTACGGCTGCGCAGTCTGATACTAACGGCGGGCAAAATAGCTGCTGTGGGTGTCTGGACTGTTGCTCTTCTCCTAAGCCTGCCTGAAATCCTCTTCTCTGGGGTTTCGGGGACTGGTAAGCAAGCATATTGTGGCATGCAAAAGAGTGGGCATGACAAGATGGCCACCAATGGAGCCATCATCTGTGTCTTCTGCGTGTCCCTCTTCATCATGGTGGTGTGCTATACCTCCATAGGAGTGGTCCTGTGGGAAGGCCACGTGCATCGCCGTGGAAAGCAGTGGCATCGGCAGCGTACACTGAAGTTAATGGTCGGTCTGGTGCTGGTTTTCATAATCTTCCAGCTGCCATACACAGTGGTGCTGTCGCTAAAGATCACGGGGCCGAAGTGCTTCCCGATGGGGGAGTACATCACCTGCACTCTGGCATACACACGCTGTTGCCTAAACCCTGTGCTGTATGCGCTGGTTGGCATACGTTTTCGTAAAGACGTACTGCAGCTCATGCACGATTCGGGCTGTCCGTGTACGTTCCAGCTGAGGCTGCATAGTGTCCACTCCACGTCCATCTCTGCCTCCTCTCCTGCTCTTACTGTGCTGTCAGTTTGCTCCCCAACTTCACCCGATCGCAGGTTTTCCAGCGGCGATGGATTATCCCCTCTTAAATTTCAGTTTCCAGCAAGCAAATAAACTCAAAAGTGGACGATAAGTGACTTTGCTTTGAATACGTCTGTCATTATGACAAAAGCACATGAAAATCAGGCTAAAAATCATTGGCACGTGATTTTAAACACCTGCTGCGGATTCAGAAATATGTTGCTCGTGCACATCTTCAAAAGAAAGTAGATCTTATCAATCACTCTCTGAAATCGTCCTCTGTTTCAAAGTTCTTTGTATAAAAAGCTTTTGTTGTTCTTTCAGAACAGAGTCTTACTGAACTAATAAATTGTACAGAGTTTTCCACATAAATTGCATGAATTAATGTCATCTGTCAAAACTAAAAAGGACAAAAAGCATTTAGTTTTTATATAAGTTTATACCTTTATAATACCCATTTATACTACTTACATATTAAGATCCAACTATTAGAAAACTGTTTAACTTTTTGTTTTCTTGTAAAGGCCCACAAGATATTCACCCTTTTTCGTGATTTGTCAAAGCTGTAAATATTTGCATTTTTAGCTTCATTTCTGTTTTTGTAAGTTATTACATTATAAGTACCATATATATTGTTCTACAGTTCTTATTTTCTGTTTTATATGAAGTACCTTGAATTGCTGTTTTGTTAAACTTTAAATAAACCAACCATGCTTTACCTGAGTTGTTGTTGTTTTTTTAAACGTTTCCTCCAAAGAACATTATTCACCTGAAATGAAAACTCTTTGGAAGTTGAAAGATTACAAGTTTCAGGAAGCGTATCATAATCTTGGTCGGTATGACTTGGTGCAGAAAATGTGGTGGAGTCTTTTTCTAACTTTACCACAATTGCCTTAATGTGGAAGTCATGCGACTTTCTTATAATTTAATGATCTTTTGCATTCTCCTATGATTACACAGTCTTTTTTTATTTTAGATTTCATACATGAAGCAATTATTACTCAAACAGGTCAGCAATTGCACATTCAAACATTCTAAGGGTTTTTGTACATAAGCCACATTCATTGGAGACCTTTTTTGGAGTCTACAGCTTGGTGCAAGTCACCCAAGACAGTGATGCATAGACGACCTTTCTACAGTGCTATTCTAGTCATACTAACCACTCAAAGTGTTTTACACGCTATATTAACCTCATTGAGCTCACAAATAGGCACACATTCTGAAATCTGGTTTCCCCCCATAATTCATTCTCTTCATTATTTGCACCTCCATTGTATGCTTGGGCGGTCTCATTCTGTTCCCGGCTACTTCTGTTTTATTCCAATAAAAAAATAGTTGTCCACTTAGGTGTTAAAAATCTTTTTGTTATGTAGCATTTTAATGAATTATAGAAATTATGATAAAATGACTTACATTTTGAATTGCTCTCAATCCTATTCCCTGTCAGCTTGGTTATGGTTAGGGCCAGTGACGGACTGGGATTAAAAAACAGCCCTGGCATTTTCACCAACCAGCGGCCCACATGGGGCGCGTGCACGTGCCCGCAACACACAGATATAACTTCACATGCACGGAAATAACACGCAAGTTTGTAGCCCCATTGGTGTTGAACTCTAACTTTAATATGCATAAAAACTGAACCAAGAGGCATTTCAGTGTTTCCCACAGGAATTTGCTCTGGCGAGGCGGTGAGTTGGGGGGGAGACGACAAGTTTTGCACGGACCAAGGGTGGCGTATCCATGTGTTTTTTCCCTGCCATTCAGTATATGCACGCGCGAAAGCAGCAACAAAAAAACACGTGTTAACGTCAAATAAACATGCAAGCATATAGAGTTTTTTTTTTTTTTTTTTGGAATGTTGGCGAGGCGGTAGCGTGAGTTTGACAAGGCGGCCGCCTCGCCAAGACAGCGCTGCTGGAAACCCTGCATTTGGCTTATTAGTGGGCCGAGAGATAATGTAGGCCTACAATGAACAGGGTGAAAGGGGCCGCGCACACCCCACGATCATGCCGCCTCGTGATTAGCCGGCCCAAACAGCCCACGAGGGCCCGCGGCCCTTCTGGCATCTGCCCAAATGCCAGACCGTCCAGTCCGTCACTGGTTAGGGCGATGGTGGCGCAGAGGTTAGGGAGTTTGTCCTGCATTTGGCAGGTTGCTGGTTTGATCCCCCACTCTGACTCTCTCCATTGTTGTCTCTTTGGGCAAGACACTTCACCTGCATTTCCTGCTGGCGGTAGTCAGAGGGGCTGGTGATTCTGGTGTATGGCAGCCTTGCCTCTGTCAGTCTGCCCCAGGGCAGCTGTAACTTCTAACATAGCTCACCAACGTCAGGGTGTGAATGGGTTAATGACTAAACTGTAGTGTAAAGTGCTATACAACTACAAGGCATTTACCGTTTAGTTAATTGATTCCTCCTGCAAGAAGAGCTAGCTGCAGTTTGGGCGTGTCCACGAGTGCAGCTTTGACGGTGCAGAATGTAGGATACTCAATGGAGATCCTGCATAACCAACTGAAAACTTGGATTATAAAATCATACCTCTCAACTTTTGACGACTGTTGAGAGAGTGAGATTGTTGTCGGGGGGGGGGTGGGTGGGTGGGTGCTGTTCGTCTATTCAACACTGTCCAACGGGGGGGGGGGGGGGGGGGGTGTGCTGTTGTTCGATTCAGGACGGTCACTATTTTAGACGGACTTTGCTTTCATAAGACAGTTTGTAATAACACATGAGGACTTACCATTTAATTCGCACCCAACACGGACCGTACAAGTGTTTCACTTTGGATGAGGGAAACTTGTTTGCGCCGCGGCGGTTCTTGCAGCTGTGTTACCTCTACTACTGGACGTGCGGAAACCATTGTACCGCAAATTGGTTCCGCCATGACGCGAAGCGTCCGTACGCGTGCGTTTCAAGAGTGAGATTTTCATTGTAAGATTGAGATTTTCACAGTAATGCGTGTGAGCGTGTGCAATTGATGAAATGCGTGTGTCACACGGTCAATGCGTGAGAGTTGAGAGCTATGTAAAATATTTTCAGATACTGATTGATTAACCCCAAAACAATAATGTTAGAATGCCAGGTCAGTAGAAACAGCTTTTGGGAGACGAAAAAATAGAGAAAAATGACTGCAGTTTAGATGTAACAAAGGAGATGATTATGACCTGTTATATGTTGTACAATATTTGTTAAGTACATGGTGATCAGTACACTGTTGATGTTACCATGATTCATAGAAACATTCAGCCATCATTTCATGTATTGCAAGAAGGTACACAGCGTGAGAGAACTTAAAGCAAGGGTCGGTGAGTGTTGCGGAAGTTTCCCCACGTCCCTTTTTGAATAACTGTGCATGCGCTAGACCGTCTTCCTCCGCTCCTCGGGGCAATCATGTGAAACAAATCCCACAAATCCATTCTGACCTTCTTTGTTTTTACTGAAGCCTTCTTTCTCTTTTCATACACTTATACACGGTTTGCTTCTTGCAACTCTCAGCCATGTTCAAAGTATACAGTGTGAGCAGCGGGGCTACAATGAACGGCTAACATCGGAGGTAACCATTAAGCTAATCGCTTAGCTAACAGGATACATTAACTCTACAAGTGAGCTTGTGCAGCCAGCAAGTAGAAACTAACAAGGAACGTGCATGCACACTGGCATTACGTGAGTGCGTCATGATTGGCACGTGGGACAACCAATAGATGAGGCGATATGCCTGGAAAGTGAGGGATAGAGGAGAGTGAGAGCAGGACCAAAACTCTGACAAATACCTGCTCTTCTGTGCGAACAGCGGTGATAGGTTAGAGTTTTTAAAGTCCTGCAGCTCCCACAGAGATCAAATTTTTAACCTCCTTTTTCTGAATACATAATGTATTGACTGCATTCCGGGTGGAAGGACGATTTTACCCAATATAAAAAAAAAAGTGTTTCTGAACAGGATTACCAACTGTAGCTTTAATTGCGAGGTGTCATTTATACGCTATTTCAACTGTCTGATGTCACTGCAAGTAAATTAATGTAAATAAATAATTTATGTGAAGTGCTAACACATCTCCTTTGCAGTCCTGTCTTTATATTACACAGCCATTGCAATTAAATAAAGAAACATTAGTTTTGTTTTAGAAACTGCATTTTATTTATTTTTTTTAAAACAAGGTAGCCTATTTGAAATTTTTACACAACTTAAAGGGGACATATCATGCTTTTACATTTTTCTTCCTAATACTAGGCCTAGCAATCATTAAGGTGTACCATTTCATGTACTGAAGCATAATTTTCTTCCTCCAATATTTACTGTGTTTCATTTGTCTTTGTTTTTTTAAATGAATTAAAAATCAAATTGACTCTGTGGTCAAGACAAGTTTTTTTTAGCTGTCTCTAGCCATAGTTTTGATTTTAAACTTTTACTACTTGTTTTTAAATGTCTTAAGTGCATTGCACCTCCTTTTTAACTGAACTTTTAAGAGTTTGTGTGTGTGGCAGGTTCTTTAGGTCA
The DNA here is from genome assembly GCF_011125445.2 of Fundulus heteroclitus. Taxonomy (NCBI): domain Eukaryota; kingdom Metazoa; phylum Chordata; class Actinopteri; order Cyprinodontiformes; family Fundulidae; genus Fundulus; species Fundulus heteroclitus. The sequence continues at coordinate 13,131,131 of NC_046370.1, forward strand.
CCCAGTCACTTTCAAAGGAGCAATAATTAAGAAATGTCCCGCAAAATTCTTGGTCACATTTTTCTCCTTTCCTCATTGTTTTTTCCTGTTATTTAATTCTTTTTTTTTTACCTTTTCCTTAGAGGATACATAGATTCGTCTGTTTGACCAGTTCACTACCAAGTGCTTGTTTTGAGTTTCATTTGAAACTCCGGTCAAGACCAGAAAATAAAACAAGCGCTGAGTTTCCTCTGCAATCCACAAAATGTCCTTCATCTTTGCTGCCATAATTGCTGCTTCTATCGTCTCCAGCTTTGACCTGCCCATGCATGGCATCACGGTTCACACAGAAAAGCCAAGTATTTCCCTGTGCTCGAGGTGAAGCATAATTTTCACTCTGGAACCTCTTTTATTTTATTTCATTTGCGTTGGTGGAAGCATGGACCACTGGTTCAAAATCACGTTTGGGAACCGAAACAGGCAGCGAACAATGTGGGTGGAAAAGTTGTACCTGTGAAATTTCATTCGCTTGTTTTTCTAACTGTTTAAATACGGCATGGGTGGCGCTTGCTAAATGGGAAAAGCATCAGGGTAGAATCTGAGTATAAACACAGCTGGAGTATTAATTGCAAAATGTTTTTAATTAATTTCACACAATACCTAAAACTAACACTTCAAGGCTCTAACTGAGTAGTTAAAATTAAATATTAAGATACTCCCTCTATTCATTCTTTAAATACTTTTTGTCCGAAGGAGGCTTGTCACAGTAACAAAATTTCAATGTCAATACGGAACACACTGAGCAAATAAAATTAACTTTACTCATAAAACAAAATATATTAACAAATGTGTTTTTGTTTGAATCAGTTAGCACCTCTGTCCCTTTAGCAGCTAATGTTACACTGGTAAGCTGAAATAACTTCAGAGAGACCCTTCTCATAGCCATCGATGAGTGTCTGACATTAGTCTGAGGAAAGGGTTCCCCTCTTCCAATTCTCAAGTCACCCAACAGTATCTGAATGAGATCAAGAACCTGCCTTTGACTCAGGACTCTCCGTGTCCTAACTCTCAGCCAGCCCTTTGTGGATCTCCTGGTGTCCCTTTGGGTCATTGTCATATTGCAGGGTCCAGTTCTGCTTCAGCTATATTTTTAACAGGTCTCAAAATTTCCTCAAGTTATCTTTGATATATGTAAAATTTGAACGCAATTCTCTGATGGTAAGCTGGCCAGATACTGCTGCAGCAAAGGATCCCTAAATAATCTTCCAGCTCTGTGTTACACAGCTGTTAGAAGGTTCCTTTCCTGGGATGCTCTATGTTATATATGCCAAACATGTCCACTGTTCTGGTTTCAAGTTAATTCGGTTTTCAAGTTAATTCGGTTTAGACTCATCTCCCCAAAGAGCGTTTTTTTTATAACTTTTGGTCTTTTTTGTTGCATTCTCTCGGGTAAAGTGTGGCATTCAATGTTTTCTTCATTTCCCATTGAATATGAACATATGCTGTCTCTGTGATTGTACAGACATTCTCTCAACAGTATCGAGAGCCTAGCCTCGTGAGACCATCCTGATCTCGCGAGCTTTCAAGGTTTCACTCGCAGATCAGTCTGGCTACTTTCCGTTAAAGAAAATTTGGAGCCGTTCACCAAACGAACGTCCAATCAGCGTTGGCTTTAAGGCGGGTTGAGGTGTGGCGCAACGAGAAGCGCGATAGTTCAGTCTAAAGAACATGGCGGCTTCAGCCGATGAAACTAGCGTTAGCGCGGCTATCGAGCAAGTTTTATCAAAATTACAGAGTATTTCTTTGCTGAGCTAACGAGCCTTTACCTGCAGCAGCAAGAGTAGCTTGGCTTGTGGTTGTGTTTTCGTTGTCGCAACGACGAAGCATGTTGACGAGTACGTCATATGCTTCGTTGATCTGATTGGTTTATTAGGCCCGTCTATCACCAACATAGGCCAATCAGCTAACCAGTATTTTCGCCCCTTCCCAAAATTACTTCAACGGAAGGTTTCCAGATGGATATGCGGAGCAAATCCATCTGGCGGCGTCAGGTAAGCGAGAGCCTGCCTTAGGTCTCATTAATACATTCCAGGGTTTTTGGAGACTTATTTTAGAATCGGCAAGTCCTGAGTATGCTAGCAGTTTTGTTGAATGTCCTGCACTTTGTATACTGTTTTTTTCAGACAGCACAGAACGGCTGATTTAAATTGTATTTCCTGAGACCTTTATAAATAACGTAGCAGACTCATATGCAGCAGTTAATGTCTTTCAGAAGACCTCGGGCAGCTCTTTTGATCTCACCATGGGCTTCACTCCCACTTCAACAGTCAGTAACTGTAATGCAACGAGAACTGGATCCAAGATTCAACACAACAGGTCAGTTAAACTTAAAGATTTATTCAGAGACTCGAACAGTCCGCTCCGGTTCTTGTGGCTCGCGCTCACTGGTCGGAAAACTCCTTGTCGCCGGGAGAGCTTGGCAGAAACAGGCGAGCTGCGGTGAGACTTGAATCCTTCTGTGAGGAGACCACAGCTGTTGAGCGGTTGATGAGTAAGTCGGTTTGACTTGGGGTTTTCTTGAGGCGTTAGTCACTAATCAATCCAGGTCCAATATCGGGGAATCCGGCCAACCGAGCAGAGAACACGGGGAAAATCCAAAAGGGGGGTCCAGGTCCAAATCCGAAATCCGGTTCACTAGGAGGCAGTCCAGGGGTAAGGGTTCCAGGAGACGGGGACCAGGCAGAAAGACACAGGCTAGGAGAATGCAGGCTCAAAAAACACTGGTAACGAGTCAGGGTCAAATACTAGGACAGGCAGGTAGAAAAACGCTGGAAAGTTACTTGCACGGGGCTCGAAAACGATCTGGCACTGGAGGCTGACTTGGACGGAACTTTATGCAGGTGGAGACAGGTGAAGCCAGTAGAAGCTGATTGCAGAGGGGTGGAGACTGGACAGGGGTGTGAATTGTGAGCAGAATCAGCTCCAGTGCCAGAATCATTACAGAGCCCCCCCCTCAAGGGCGGATTCCAGACGCCCTAGGATGGTCTGGGTGGGCTCTGTGGAAGTCCCTGATGAGGGACCTGTCTAGGATGTGGCGCGAAGGAACCCACTGACGTTCCTCTGGGCCATACCCCTCCCAATCGATAAGATATTGTGTGCCCCTGCCCCACTTACGGGACTTCAGGATCCTCTTCACCGTATAGGCCGGGGAGCCATCAACAAACCGGGTGGGTGGTGGGGAAGTGGAGGCGGGAACCAGCCCAGAGGTTCTGACAGGCTTGATTCGGGAAACATGGAAGGTCGGATGGACCTTCATCGCAGGAGGCAGGCGGAGACGGACCGCCACCGGGTTCACCACTCTGGAGATGGGGAAAGGTCCGATAAAGCGAGGTGCGAGTTTCTTGCTCTCAACCTTCAGGGGAAGGTCCCTTGTGGAAAGCCAGACCAAATCTCCCACCTGGTAGTGCGGGGCTGGGACCCGTCGGCGGTTGGCAGCCCGGGCTTGGTTCTGGGAGGCCGAGAGAATAGCCCTCCTTGCCTTCCTCCAGGCACGTTGGCACCTCAGGGCGGAGAGACGCGCAGAGGGAACCCTGGACTCCACCTCCTCAGTGGAGAACACCGGTGGCTGGTAACCGTAGACCACAAAGAACGGTGAGAGACCAGTGGAGCTGGAGGGTGTGGAGTTAATAGCATACTCCACCCAGGGTAGGTTTGGGGCCCACTTGGTAGGGTCAGACTGGCAGTACAAGCGGAGCTTGGTTTCGACTTCCTGATTCACCCTCTCAGTTTGGCCATCGGTCTGGGGGTGGAAACCTGAAGACAGGCTGACTGAGATGCCCAGCATGGCACAAAACTCCCTCCAGTAACGAGCCACAAACTGGGGACCTCTATCTGACACTATGTCAGTTGGCAGGCCGTGCAGTCGGAAGACCTCCTTAGTGAGGATAACCCCCATGTCTTTGGCCGAGGGCAGTTTGGATAAAGGGACCAGATGAACCATCTTAGAAAAGCGGTCCACGATGGTTAGGATAACCGTGTTGCCTTCAGAGGGTGGCAGGCCAGTAATGAAGTCCATCGAAAGGCAGGACCAGGGCCGGGAAGGAATTGGCAGAGGACGAAGCAGGCCGGACGGAGGACGGCGGGAGACCTTAGCCTGGTTACAAAGGGGGCATGCGGACACAAATTCCTTAATGTCCTTAACCAAGGTGGGCCACCAAAACCTTGAGCGGACCACTTGGAGGGACTTAGTGATGCCAGGATGGCCGTAAAGGCGAGAGCTGTGGCAAAACTCAAGGACCTTCTGCTTTAGCGAGTCCAGCACATAGAGCCTGTTCTTGGGACATGCTGCTGGGACATCAGTATTAACCAGGGAGTCCCTTACCTCCCTCTCGAGGTCCAGTCTGGTGAGCGCACATCTTACCGACTGCGGCAAGATGAAGTCGGGAGGTTGATCGGCACCCTCCTCCTCCGCCTCAAACATCCTGGAGAGGGCGTCAGGCTTCAAATTCTTGGACCCAGGCCTGTAGGAGAGGGAGAAGTTAAAACGCTCAAAAAAGAGGGCCCACCTAGCCTGTCTCGGATTGAGCCTCTTGGCGGTCTTGAGGTACTCCAGGTTTCGGTGGTCTGTCCACACCAAGAAGGGAAGCTTAGACCCCTCCAACCAATGTCTCCACTCCTGTAGCGCTAACCTGACTGCCAGGAGTTCTCGGTTGCCCACGTCGTAGTTGCGTTCTGGGGACGACAGCTTCCTGGAGAAAAAGGCACAGGGGTGAATGCGATTATCCTTAGCTCTTTGGCTGAGAACGGCCCCAACGCCGGAACCAGAAGCATCCACCTCCACTATGAACTGCTTCTCTGGGTCAGGGGAAACCAATACTGGAGCGGACGTGAACAGTTCCTTGAGGCGCTTGAACGCCTTAGCTGCCTGCTCATTCCAGATGAAGCTGACCTTGCTTGAGGTTAGGGAGGTTAGGGGAACCGCCACCTGGCTGTAATTGCGGATAAATCGGCGGTAAAAGTTTGCAAACCCCAGGAACCTCTGGAGTTGCTTTCTATCAGTAGGAGCGGGCCAGTCACAGACTGCCTGGACCTTCGCCGGATCCATTGAAATCTGTCCGGGTGACAACATGAATCCAAGAAAAGAAGTGGAGGAAACATGGAATTGACACTTTTCAGCTTTAACATAAAGCTGGTTCTGTAGGAGTCGGAGCAGGACGGAGCGGACATGTTGTCTGTGACTGGTGAGATCCTCAGAGTATATTAAGATGTCATCTAAGTAGACAAACACAAAGCGCCCAATAAAATCTCTGAGGACCTCATTGACCAGGTTCTGAAAAACCGCTGGAGCATTAGTGAGTCCAAACGGCATAACCAGATACTCGTAGTGGCCCGTTGGAGTATTAAAGGCGGTCTTCCACTCATCGCCCTCTTTAATACGAACCAGATGATAGGCGTTGCGGAGATCCAGTTTAGAGAACACCTTAGCTCCTTGTACCTGGTCGAAAGCAGAGTTCATGAGGGGAATGGGGTAACGGTTCTTGACAGAAACGCTATTGAGCCCCCTATAGTCTATACAGGGACGGAGAGAACCATCCTTCTTCCCCACAAAAAAAAACCCTGCGCCCGCAGGAGATGAGGAGGGGCGAATTATGCCTGCCCTGAGTGCCTCTGAAATGTAATCATTCATAGCCTGAGACTCTGGAGCCGAAAGGGAGTAAAGGCGACCCCTAGGAGGGGTTGCTCCAGGTAGCAAAACAATAGAGCAATCATACGGACGATGGGGGGGAAGACTGGTGGCTTTCGCCTTGTTGAAGACCTCCTTAAGGTCGTGGTACTCCGGGGGAACTCTAGAAAGATCAGGGTAATTGTCCTTTACCTCATTCTCTGAAGACTGGACGGGTTGAGCGGAGAGCAGGCAGGAAGCAGAACATGACGGAGCCCAACCCATGATTTCTACCCGCCGCCAGTCAATGTGAGGATTGTGTCTCCGGAGCCAGGTGGCACCCAGAATAACGGGAACCTGTGGGGACTCGATAATCATAAAGGTTAACCTCTCTCTATGATTACCTCCCATTAGCAACTCCACCGGCTCAGTGACCAGGCGTGAGTGGTTGAGCCTGTGGCCATCCAGGGCGAGGACGCTATGAGGAGCCGGACCAGAGAGAAGCTTGATGTTTAGCCTCCTGGCAAACGCCTCATCCATAAACTCAGTGTCTGCCCCCGAATCCACCAGGACGGAGGTGCTGTGGGAACGACCAGATATGGTTAAGGACGCAGGTAGTAAAAGATCAGGGGAGACAGTGAGTCCGGTACGGCTCAGCAGGGAACTCCCTAACCCTACCGAGCCTGATCTTTTACCGGACAGAACCTGACCTGATGTCCGCCCTCCCCACAGTAAAGGCAGAGATTCAATTGCTGCCGGCGTCGACGCTCCTCTGTGGTTAAACCCGCCCTTCCCAATTGCATGGGTTCTGGGTCAGAGGAGCCCTGAGGGGTTGGTGAAGCAGAGGGGTTAGAGAAAGATGTCTTAGGGCGAAAAGGCAAAACTGAACGACGTTCCCGTCGTCGTTCAGCCAGGCGTAAATCAACGCGGGTGGCCAAGTCCTCCAATTGTTCTAAAGATCTTGGGTAGTCCCTTGTGGCAAGCTCATCCTTTATTCTGTCATTCAGTCCATGAATAAACACATCCATCAGAGCAGGTTCATTCCACAAACTTTCTGCAGATAATAGATGGAACTCAATTATGTACTCAGAGACTGACCTATCCCCCTGTCTAAGGGACAGGAGCCCCCTAGAGGATTCTCGGCAGGGTAACAACGGACTGAAGACTCTAGTGAGCTCACGGGAGAAGGCATGATAGGAGTGGCAGATGGGGGAATCATTCTGCCACTCAGAGGCTCCCCAAAGTCTAGCCTTTCCACTTAGCAAGGAAATTACATAAGCAACCCTTGCACGATCAGTGGGGAAGGAAGAAGGCTGCAGCTCAAACTGAATCTCACACTGAGTGAGAAAGGCACGACACTGGTTGGGATCGCCCTTAAACAATTCGGGAGGGGTGAGACGCGGCTCAGGAAGTGACGACGTCACCGGACGTGACGTAGTGCTGACAGGCGCTGCCTGCGGACGAGTGGGGGGCGGAGCTGGCGGAGCGCGGAGATGAGCTAGAATCTCGGTGACGCCGGCTTCTAACTGAGAGATGGATCTCTCCACGCCTGCCCGCCACTGACCGTCGTGTGATGGATCCATGTCTTGGCCAGATCGTTATGTAATGCAACGAGAACTGGATCCAAGATTCAACACAACAGGTCAGTTAAACTTAAAGATTTATTCAGAGACTCGAACAGTCCGCTCCGGTTCTTGTGGCTCGCGCTCACTGGTCGGAAAACTCCTTGTCGCCGGGAGAGCTTGGCAGAAACAGGCGAGCTGCGGTGAGACTTGAATCCTTCTGTGAGGAGACCACAGCTGTTGAGCGGTTGATGAGTAAGTCGGTTTGACTTGGGGTTTTCTTGAGGCGTTAGTCACTAATCAATCCAGGTCCAATATCGGGGAATCCGGCCAACCGAGCAGAGAACACGGGGAAAATCCAAAAGGGGGGTCCAGGTCCAAATCCGAAATCCGGTTCACTAGGAGGCAGTCCAGGGGTAAGGGTTCCAGGAGACGGGGACCAGGCAGAAAGACACAGGCTAGGAGAATGCAGGCTCAAAAAACACTGGTAACGAGTCAGGGTCAAATACTAGGACAGGCAGGTAGAAAAACGCTGGAAAGTTACTTGCACGGGGCTCGAAAACGATCTGGCACTGGAGGCTGACTTGGACGGAACTTTATGCAGGTGGAGACAGGTGAAGCCAGTAGAAGCTGATTGCAGAGGGGTGGAGACTGGACAGGGGTGTGGATTGTGAGCAGAATCAGCTCCAGTGCCAGAATCATTACAGTAACACAGCAAACTTAATTGCAGAGGTTTAAACTAGGCTCAATCTCCTTCAAAGTGATGAGTAATGATGTCCAATTGTGTTTGCCTGATGTGATAATGGCATGCGTGCAGTCTAAGGTATCAGACGACAGCTCATCAGATGCCATCGCTGCTCCTTCCCTGGCCTTTGCTTCTCCACCGACCACAGTTAAACCGTTAGGGTTCTAGCAGAATAATCTCATCTTTGTGCTGCTGTCTGCTCTGCCGTCCAAATAATTCAGTTTTGGAGACTTTTTAGTTTTTTGTGTATTTTTGAAGAAAAGTTGGTGAGTTTGTCACTGCTGATCATCTGTGTGGTCTGGTTATTGTAGTAGTTTGTCTTGGTTTGCTTTCCCAGCTATATTTGCAAGTTTGATGTATTTTTTTTTAATAAGCAGCCAAAATGCAGATATGCTTTATAACTAAACTTATTAAAACTTCACTTCTGCTTTCAAATTATGCATATAAACAGCTACAAAGTTTTTAAAGAAACCCTTCTATAGAAAAAAGATGTTCACTTACTGGTGCTTTATAAGGCTGCACATTGAATGAGATGAAGAACATATTCTAAATATTGTGATAAACACTGTGTATAGCGCAAAATCCAAACTCAAATGAGATAATACTTTTAGGCCTTTTATCCTTGTCCTATCTGATTGTAGACATTAACAATGTTGCGCAAAGTAGTATGTTCTTGTAGCCATATAATGACAAAGAGCATATCTGACTTACCTGAACAGCAGGTTTCAGTGGCAATGGAGAAATGGGCATTGGTTATCTTTTTACCCCAGTGTACTGATTAATCTTAGACACTGGCCAACCTAAAGTAAAGAAATAATTAAAAATGCTTAATTTATATTACTTTTGCAGGAATTGTTAAGGGTTTCCCAGCAGTAGGAAAATAACCTCATAACACACTTTTGTTATCTTTTTAATTTTTTTTTACTTTAGATTTTTTTTTTCTTTTTAGTGTGAGGTGAAGCTACAGCAAACGTATTTTAGCTTTAAAATATTACCCTGATAATAACTGTTTTAGGTCCTGTAGCACTTATCCTCACCGTCTATAATTATTTATATTTTTTTCATTTCATAAGGCCATTGTTTGTCCCTGAGGCACTGGTTTGCCCTCTTATATCATCTTTCCGATGTAAGTTACCACAATAGTAGACCCGTATAAGAAGTGAAACAGCTTTGTGATACTGAAAACTGAACCTGAAATTACCCTGGAAAGGCGATGTAGTAAAGGGCTCTGTTGTTAAGGTCAAACCCCAGACATCTGTAGCCCTCCACGACATTCACCTTCCCCTCCTCCCATGTGGAAATACAAAAAGACCTGTTTCTGCTCCTCATTGAAACGTTGTAATGTCTAAAACAATTTTACAAAAATGATTTTATAATTGAAATGCCTCACCTAAAACATTCGCTGTTAAAATCATATCCTTTCACAAGACCCTCTTCTCATTAATTCAGTGTTTTTAAATAGTGAAAAAGCTGATCAAACTTTAGGAGATCGTCTAAAGCGCGCAGTGCTACCTGGCAGAACTTTAAAAACCTTCTGCTTTTGAACTATTTTTAAACACATAGTTTTGTGGTTTTAGACTAAAGTGAGTCACAGCAAAAACAACGGGCAAGAAAGAAGTCTGCTACCGATAGTTTATCATCCACAAGCCGAGCTGGTAGCCGTGAGACGACAAAAAAAAAAAAAAAAACAACACATATTGTCACGGTAAAATGTTGCAACTTCGACCACAAGTTGTTTGAAGTCATGAAAAACACCAGCGTGTTTTTTATGTTTTTGATTCAAGGAACTGGAATACTGTGCGGGGCTTTCACAATGTGAGTTTGTTTTTCATTGAAAATCAAACGAATGTTTTCAATCATGGGTGAAGTTTGTGGAATGTCACAATATTTCTTTATCAAGACATGCGTTATTTTCCAAGTTTGCTGCTCAACAAGGACAAAAGAGAGTCAGAAGAATCTCTGCTGTGAAACATTTAGAATAGTTTCGTGACAGCTGTCCTGGCCAACCTGTTATCTGTGCTGCAGAATGACATTTCAACCATTTTGTAATCTTTTTTGTTAATTTTTCATGCAGCCATCTACTCTTTCATTATTTGAGATCATCTGGTGTTCTGCACATCTTTCTGTAAGAAGCAAACGTTTGGTTTGCTTCTTTCTTTCTTTTTTTTTTTTTTTGGCCACATACGCTTGGTTTTTTGCCATTTGATCTTGTTGCCTGTACGCCTTTGCACGGTACTTTCTGTCAAGTTCACTACCCACATATTTATTTACCTTACAAATCATAACTAATTAATTGTATAAGTATTATTGTGTAGCTGCATAAATTATTTGCTATTGGAAATTTTACTTGGGTAGACAGATAAACGTAAAAAAACAACAACGAATTTACAGTTTGCTTTAAACTAAATAAATAAATAGGAAACAGTTTTCTGTAAAATAGTTGTTCTTTATTTATAATACCACACTTACCTTGCTATACTTTAGGGCAAATGTGCTACTTGGATAGACAATACATTTCAAACAGCTTTATTGCAAAATGATTTTGTTGTTGCTTTTTGCTCACATATTTCATATTCCTGTCAGCTTTCATTTAATCTCACTTTTGAAGAACATACAGAAAAAAAATGTTTTTGCATGGCCAGGTTCAAACGTTTGTCTTCAAAAAAAAAAAAAACTTTAAATATTGCAAAAATTCAATATATAATGTAGAATTGATTTGAACTGAAATTGGTCTTTTCATGGAAACCTTCGTTCAAGCATTTTGTGCTAAATTGAGCAAGTAGTGTTTCAAGAAATGATCTGAAGAGCTGCTTCATTTCTCATGGCTTTAGAGTTTAAAACTTGCATGTTTTTTATTTCTTTAGTTAAGTTAGGTAGCAGTTTTATTTTAACCAGCACTTCGATATTGGTGTTTAATTCAATAATGCATCGAACTCTCATTTAAAACATTTCCAACAGTTGTTACGTCCAAGACTGTTTTAAATTTTAAATGTACATAAAATGCATTTCATACTTCCTCCTACTCACAAGCATCGAGTTTGGTACCATAAAATAAAATGACATGACCTAGATAAGGTTCCTGGAACGTGTCCACACTAAAACCTCAAACCAAAATTTTGAGCAACATGACACAAGCTTACCTATTGAGGACCCACCTCATTCTTCTAAAAAGAGCTGTCGACACGTGACTGGATACACAAAGTAACACTAACAGACCCACACAATGCCTCTCTTATCATCACAGCTTGTGAAATCTCTCTGTTCCTCTGAGAAACCAGAACAATTTGGACTCGTTCCATTTTAAGTTGATGCGGATGAGCGACCAGTTACACATTTGATGGTACACCTATTTTTTTTTTTTTTGCTTTTTTTTTTTTTACTGGTAATCTTTTTGGGGCGCCAATATTCTATTTTCTCTTTTCAGACATACTTTGAAATGAGGCGCCGGGTGGTTTTAGCACGGTGGCATCTTTCTTCAGACACGTCTATGTCTCGTGAGGCTGCTTTTTTTATCTTGGTTCCTGTATGATCATCGTTAAGATTTTCTGATGTTATCTGAGGACATACGCACACAACATTAACTTAATTCTTTACGGATGCTACTTTTATAGCACACATCTATTTTTTTATCAGTAAAAGCAATAATTAGTCAGTAAAAGAAGAACTTGATAAACTTTGAAATATCTTCAAAAACGGATATATGTTGCAAAGGTTCTGTAAACGGGGCATGTGTGATGAAAGACCAGCTGTGTAGGTCTTGTTTTTGAGATAACAGAAAAGTGGCAAAATCACTTATGACACAATAATCATATTTCATACAAGAGCCAAATTTACTGCTTTAAAGCACAAAAGTAGGGCTAGTTTAGATTTAAAGTCATTACATTTTACGAAAGTGTTTCTTTTGACTCAAAGAAATTTTTACGTTTTGGAGTGGCCCAGCAACTTGAATCTGTGCAGGGTGTTCAAGATTAGGATAATGGCAAGGAGGTCTTCTAGCCTTAGAGACTCATTACCAAAGATGCACTGTCAAAGTACCAGTGAAGACATAGAGAAAGTTACATGACAAATATATGAAGTGTTTGATTACTTTAATGCCAGAATACAATTTTTTTCCACACGTTTTTAAGTGTTTTGAAAGTAGAACAGAATTTAGTTTTACATTGGTTTACCCTCAGTGAGGTTCCCATCTCATTTTCTATCAGAAACAAAGTTCTTCATCACGTGAAGATAATTTTAGAACAAAATCTCCTAGGAGTATGAATGACTTTGGGCTTAACTTTCAGGGTCTGGCAGTAGATGGCAACGACAAATGTCAGGGGAGTGAATATTAAAATTCTGTATTTATTATATTCTTTTTACACAATTTTTTCCTCAGAAGTTGTTAGACACCTAAAAGATGGATCGGTGCCATGAGTCTTTCGATTTGATTGTAATTTAAATGAACAGTTTATGCTTCTTGTCACTCTGATTGAAAACCGAGAGTGTGACTCATGAAGTCCACTTCATCTCCATATTTCCACTAAGAGAACAGCTAACTTTTAGAATGATCTGCGTTTGCACGTCAGGCAAATCCGCGATCCTCTTGTGCTACCTAACCATAACCACCAGATGCCAGTGTGGTCCCAGGTACTTTCTACTCTAACCACATTGTTTTGTAGATCAACTTTGAAACACTTTAGATTCAGAACAATTATCTCACATCTGTGATGGCTTGATAAATCCTGGAATGATTTTCATTAGGCCAGTATAAGAGCTTCATGTCAAATGTTTTTTTTTTGTTTGTTTTTTTGACATTGCAGGATAAATGTAATCTGCTTCCTCTCATTCATTTCTTAAATTTTCCGCCTCGTGCCTCACGATGCGGGTTAGTTGTGTGTGAAAATACAGAAACCTGATGCCAGTCTTTGATATTTAATGCTGGCATTGGCTGCTTCTCTCTGTAACCACGCTTATTTGATCTATTTTGAATATATATGCTTCAGGGAAACAGTTTATGCTTTTCAGCTCTGTCGTCTCGCTCTACTGGTGATCTGTGAAAACCCGCTATAGTAAATTGTTGAAAAAGGTCTTTAAAGAGAAATACTCATAAGATGTTATTGTTTAGTAAATGTTGTTCCTGGGTGGTGATGTTCCAGTTATCAGCTGCTCCAGTGAACCCTGAGCTCAGACGGCCTTTCTTTCTCAAAGGTGTCTTTAGTTCCATCGTTGACTCTTCAAACAAGCTTGAATATTCTGCTTTTATCCATCAGGCCGACTGAAATGATGGGTTACAGCTCTTGCTCACTATCTGTAATAGTGAAACTGAATAGTGTCATTCTAGAAGCAAGGTGGAGCTCAAACCATTTGCATCAGAAGAATAAAAATAAAAAGCTTCCCTCATTATGCAAAGTTGTATTTAAAGGGAAATGTTACGCCACAATAAACATTGTTCTATGATGTCCAATGTAGCTCACAGGAGGTGTTTCTACCGGCTTTTTAAAAGGCTACATGATTATTACAGTATGTATGACCAGTGAATTGATATCTCCCATATGACTGTGAGCCACACTGAAATCACTACATTTTAACAACAACTAAACGACCAATTTAGAACACCCTGCTTGTAGCTGGCTGGACTCCTTTTTTCCTCCAGAACTGCGTCAAAACAACACCCCCACCGGCCTGAATTTGTCGATGTGGGGCAGGATGCATCCCTACTTTATGCAGAATGTAAAAATTGAGACCCGTGAGCCCAGGCAACATTTTTGGTCAGCTTTAGTAAATTGTACTCAGTTTCCTGTTCTTAGGTGACAGAAGCAGCAGCTGGTGTGGGCTTTTGCAGCTATCGCTGGGAATTGTCAAGAACCTCTCAATTCAGTTTGGCCTCCCTTCGATATGGATTTAGCAATAAGCAGAAGCACACAAATAATTAATTGGAGTACCTGTTGATCATTTTGGGATATTTATTTTATTTAACATTACTTTAACATTGTACATATTCATATTTTTGAGTTCTAAAATATACCAGCCATAATACTTGTGCTCAATATGGAGCACAAAAGTAAAAAAGATGAGAGTAGTGTATTAACATGGAAGTAAAGTAGACGTAAACTTAAATAATTCTCCTTTCCTGTAGCACAGTAACACTTTTTTTTGTACAATACGGAGGAGAGAAGTATATAAAAAAGCATTGCAGTACTACTGTATTAATACTTTAAAAAAAGTGTGTGCAAACTAAAATTATATTTATTTCCTCTTGAAATAGAGGCTTTTACTCACATAATCTTATTAAACAATAACATACAAGTACCAAGTGCCTTCATTTCTCCTTACATCCTAGATGCTCACATGTAGATTTTTGTTGAAGGAAACCAGCCGGTCTACATGTTCAGGCTTAAGTGCGCTCCTCTGGGCGTTGACAAGAATATCCTCTCAGCTGGCGCAGTAGTTCCTGGGATACAGAAGTATTACTTAGCTTGGCATGACAGAAGGGGGGTATCCCCTCCACCAGTTGAGTGGATTGATAATCCCTGTTGTCACTGTATTCCTCAAAACAACAAAAATAATCTCTGTGCACACAGTGAGGACATTTGTGGAAATTTCCTCACACTCTCAGTCGAGGCAGAGCCTTGAAGCGTGAGTTTAAAGCTGAAGCTCTGGAGGTTTTGTCCTTGAAGCCCATGTGCCTTGGGAAAAAAATAAATAAATAAAACATTACAATAAATCTCTCTTTCTTCAGATCATGACATTTGTATCTAACAGAGATGAAGAAAACTTTATGAACAAACCAGGTCTTACAATGTCATAAGGATGTAAAACGAATAATTCCTTTTCACCTACTTCACCATCACTGAGTCATTTGAGTTCTCTGTGGCGCCATGACAAACAGATTTGGACTCCCATTGCCAAGATGGCTTTCTTTAGAGGCTTCAGGGCCTGTGCAGCATCTTCTGCTGCTGTTACGTCTGCCTCCGTACAGGTTCACAGATCTTTTTCCTACCTCTGACCTTCAGGGACAAGTAGTGCAGCAGGGTTAGCTGGTTGCTGCTCCAAAAATCTTTCCAGCATGGCTAATGCGGTGTTCCAATGAGATACTACATCATGGCCAGGGTACTACTGTGAAAAAACGCGCGTATGCATCTCACTCTGCTGAAAAGCCAAGCTACATTTCTCCAAAATATCTCCAGACGTCTGCTTTTAAAGTTGAAGGCGTTGGTTTTATGCTGCTGCTACTTGCTTTGGTCGCCATGTTGTTTTGGCTTAGTCCAGTGCGGCTTTGGTCTGTAAAACGCGAATGACATAGAAAGTATTGCTCACCACAACCCGAACACAATGGCAGAAGGACCTAATTTTGACTGAGAGGGTTTTCTGAATACATGTTGAATTTGGGGGGAGGGGGATCTGTTGCGTTGATGAATCAATATTTTTACGGCTTGCTGTTTGCAGTTGTAGCCCATGAGCCTGAAGGGTCGACATGTTGTGTTCAGACGTGAAATCCCACGTACCTTGGGTGCAACAAGTTGTTTAATGTTACCTTACAACAAGTTGTTCTTACCATGTCTAGATGTCTGAACCCATAGGGGTGCTGTAAGTGACTGGCTGAGTTGTTACCTGTATTGTGAAGCAACTGAACTCGTGTTCCAATTAACTGTTTGGGTTTGGATATGCTCCATCTGTCCCCAAAAGCTTCATTGCTCAGAAGCTGAAGACGCCTCGGCTCCAATTCCTGGTATTTGCCATTGTCTAATGTTCCTTAAAGTAAACCACAACTTTGTTCTTAAACAGTTAATCCACCTGACTCATTTGATTTAAATGTATTTTGGTTTTCTTTTGTTGTGCACAGAGTAAAGATGCAGACTTCATGGAGTGTTTTGTGAACGCACAATTGTTATTTACAACTGCGTGTCGCGCTGCATGTCAAGCGTGCTGCCGACCAGGTGTGGCCAAACATCCACTTGTCTGTGTGCCATTCATAAATTATTACAAGCGTCCTCCTCCTTCCTGTAAGCCTCTGGCTCTCTGCAACTGAATCACCTCATTGCTGCTTCTTCGCTTGTTGCTATCAAACAACATCAGGAGACACACGGCGAAACCTGAAGTGGCCCTGACTCTTTTGCAGCCATGTGACGCCTGTGGTTAGTTGGAATGCAGGCTGCGCTTTGGTGTTTTTATGATAAAGCTTTTACGCACGTCAAGAGGCTCTGATCGCAGAGATGTGGTTGTGCACCTTGTCGACTTCTGATTATTACCTTTGAGGATCAATCACCATGCAGCACAACAGAAACAAGGCCCTCACTGTATCGAGATTAGGATTATTTTCACGCATTACTTCAACTGTAGAGCACAGCGGTTTGAG
This sequence comes from Fundulus heteroclitus, assembly GCF_011125445.2. NCBI lineage: Eukaryota > Metazoa > Chordata > Actinopteri > Cyprinodontiformes > Fundulidae > Fundulus > Fundulus heteroclitus. The sequence goes on from NC_046370.1 coordinate 13,147,414, forward strand.
TTTACACAAAAACACTTGAGGTCAGCCATGCTTTTTAACTGTTATGCAACAGATTATAAGACACTTTACTTGCATGTTGAAGTTGTACGTTTGCATTTAAAATAATAAAGTGTCTTTTCGCATTTTGATACCAAACAAGATGTATGCCAAGCCTTGCGTCTCTCTACCTCGCTCCAACTACAACCCCTTCTCACGTGTCGCCTTCTATGCGCATATTTGGAAAGGATAAAAACACAGCAAAACAGCATTACCTTTCGCAGGAACATTTCAAGCAAAGTAGTAAGTAACTCATAACTTTATAATGCTGTTAGCAAGAGCATTTACACAGTGTGGCCGGCCTGGCTATGTAAACAAGAAACTGGAGAACAGCATAGAGATGCGATGCGAGGTCATACCATAGTCCATCTGATATATTACCTTAAGTTCTTCACATTACTATTTAGTTAGTTCTTTCTATCTAAAATAATGGCATTTTTTCTTATTGCTCCTTTAAGTTGACAAAGATTGGGCCAGAGGCAAGACCTAGCTACCACTCGCTAGCCAGAGAGTGACATCCACTTCTAAGTAGTTTCTTTATTTTATTTACAACCAGCACTACAACACTGCTTGTTTTAGTCAAAGTTCCTTGTTATAGTTTGTAAAATACATTTTATTTATATTTTGAAACCTAAACATTATTTTTAACCAACACTGTTATCAGGCTGGGGCGGATCAACTTTGTTTGTGACTTACTAAATTTGCTAATGATTAGCCTCATGGATAAATCCTTTCTGAACCAAAAAGATAGCTGCTATTCTTTGCTTCAATTAACTTTATAATTTTTAGGTTGTGTTTTTTTTTTCCAGAATATTATATGAATCAGTCCCTGTATTCCATGTAGGCTCTATCACCTTCACAGGACTCTGTAACCCTAATCCAATGTTTTGCTTGTATTCTCTATTAAACATATTGTTACAGCCATAAAAACACTTGTAATTTTACTTTCTTGAATCTTGGAACTTTGTAAGAGGAAAAATAGTTGTGAATTTATGCAAAGTCATCTTTTCAATAATTTCTAAGTATGGACCATTTTCATATGTTATGTATTTGTTACAATTGTTAAACTGTGAAACTATAGTCCTGTATTTTGACATCACTAATGATCCAATATTCAACTAAATGGTGACAGTAAGTTAACTGGAAATAATTTATGGCGTAATAGGTTTGTGGATTTTTCTTGACTCAAAAGGTTCTGTTTTTAGGGTTACTCTTGTCAATGTTTTATGTTTAATATCTACTTTGATGTAGTGATAAAGGTCATATCTTTCTATTAAGAATAGTCACTGCCAACAACCACTGTGTTGTTTGTTATATGGTAATATATTTTCTTTGTTGACTTGACGTACTGTTTATTTGTTGTATGGTGCTTTTATAGCACCCCAATGATTGAGCAAATATGAATAAAGGACGTAGTTGCTCCACTGGGTCCAGTGCAGCTGGTGTGACACAGAAAGACAGTAAGGTAAATAACATCACTGATAAACAATGTCGCCCAACCCGTGCATGGAGCTGTTGCCCAGCTGGAGAGCTCTTTCAGTGACAGACTGCTGCATCCCAGATGATCTAAGGAACGTTTCTGCAGGCTATTCCTCCCAGCTGCTGATAGTCAATATAAACTCTGCTGCTCACAACACACTCAATAAGTATTTACAACATGCAAATGGTTGCATGGGTTATTGTCTGACCAATAATCATTTGCACTGTCAGATGCTAATGTCCATTTGCACACTTTTTAGCTTCTCTCAGTAGTTGTACAATCATGCATGCATGCATGCATACATGTTTTCTTACTTAGCATTTTATTCATATTATTCAGTCTAGTGTGAAAGTCAGGTGTATCCTGTCTATGTATTTTGCCACTGTCACATCTGAATTCCCCCATTGTGGGACAATAACGGTATTTCTATTCTACACATATCTACTGTACATCATATTGTTGCTGTTATGAAAATATTACACTGCATCGACAGGTTAGACATGCATGGAAATTGCTTCTCGTTTACAGTATAATCCCCATATGGTTGTTTTCAATCCTGATTTTTCTTTTAACCTTTTGCTGATAATTCATTCAACATGTGATTTAAATTTTTCAGCCTGCATAACCGGTTCTATAAATCATAACATTAAAGATTTATTTACCAGTCTGTGTCATGCCTCTTTTCTTCACATAACTCTTTTTAGAACACTGGATGGCACATTGACAACAGAGAAAAAAAAACAATCTAAATATCCCCTTTAATGGGTTGAACCATCATAGATCTAATTTTTCTTGGTCCCCGCAGCTCTACCTGCTGTTGCTTGCCGTTGTTCAGACAGCAGGTGTAACCTGAACATGAAGGCATTAGGACCCAGAATGCTCTTTCCTCCTAGTTAAAGTCACTGTTGCCTTCAGTCTCCGTCTGTCTGTCACTGTGCCGCACACAAAGAGCAACTACCTGCTGGATCTTTACCTTGCGTTGTGTTGTTTTTTTTTATGATTTTTTTTTCCTTTCCTGTGGATATGGCATTCAAAAAATCCAAACAGTTCTAGCGTCCATGAGCAGATGGATGACTTGTACAGATTACCTGCTGGAACAGCTAATGGCGATCACCTGAAACAACTGCAACACCTTTAGAAGTTTTTCTGAGTTTACTTCATATACTTCTTGGAAATAATTTTCCTAACTCTAGTCTGTACTCATCCTGGAAAGAAGCTAGAAGCTGTGTGGACACTACCTGTGTGATCCACATTTTCTCTTTACTTGGTCAGCTGTCACTCTGTCTGTCACTATCAGGATATCCCCTTCCTTCTTTCTAGGGTTTCATAATGCTCTGGGATCTCTGCAAGGTCTGACTCTCTTTCAGAACCTGGGCTGAATTTCAGTCCCCTGTTAAAAGAATAAAAGGTAATGGAGGCACCTTCACAATGAGTTAGTACTGCGAGTTTGTGGAGAGGATGGGAGGTCATAGGTCAAGCAGAAGTCGGAAATTGCTGAGCTTTAGGTTTCGGCTATAGAGCGTTTGTTGTTGTGTAGTTTTGTTTGAGAATATTGCTCGTAATCATGGGAAACGCAGTTGGAAGTGCTGAGATTTCCCCTGGAAGGGATATAAAGGAGACTACAATAACCAGCCCGGAGTGCACCGCGCCTCAGAAGCAAACGGCAGGACCGAAGCTCCCGATGCCACCCGAGAAAGAGCTGGAGGAACGCTTCAGTGCAGCGCTGGTGAGTCCTGAAGGGCATAACTTTGCGTAGAATGTCAACAGCACAAGGAAACGAAATATGTGGAATATGTTTGCAATGTGAACAACCCTATCGCTGTGCCAGTTACACAATGCAACAGTGGAAAGATACATAAGAGCTCCTTTATGCTGGACTGATTGCGGCTTTAATATCGCAGCTTGTCAGAGTTCTGATGAATATGAGATAGCCCGCCAGAGCTGATTAAATTAAGCTTTCCCATATTTCCGCAGCTTTCAGTCAGCTTACAGTATTTTGTTTATAAGGATTAAATCTGCAATATGCTGTTTAAATGTGAGGGGGTATCAGTTATTACTATTGTTTATCTGTAGGTGTAGATAAATAGCCTTAAAAACTTCCCAATTTGTCTAAATCTGTGGTTTTCCTCACTTGGTTCAGAATTTCTTGAGCATTGGTCAATCGATGAGTGCTGTCAACACACCCTTTTGTTTTTGTAGTTAAAAAGTACCAGCTGTTGCTCAATGTCAGCAGCCCAAAGTTAATGGGCCTTGTCACAATCTAAATGAGTTGAACTGTTCTGCACCACTTGATCAAAGATTTAGGTCAATTTATACAATCTTGACTTAAATAAATTGCAGTTGGATGAATATGTAATCCAATCATTTAATCATTAAAAGCCCGAAGATGACATGTAATACGTGTGTTTAACCTTCTGACTGGAACTCTATCTAAAACCGATTGTGATCATGTTTAGTATTTTGCTCAGGCTGAAATTTAAACTAAAATATGTGAAGATGTATAGCCACGCAATATGCTTATAAAAAAGACCAAAAAATGTTTGCTCATGATAGAATCAGTTTATATACACTAAGCCTCTGTCTTGTTAGTTGTTTTGATCATTGATTCAAGTCCCTGCATCCAATGTCTAAATTTAAAAAGTCTGTATTTTTGAAGCATTAGTTAATTTTTTTTAAACTGTACTTTATGTTTGGTCCTTTCTGAGATGAAAAATAATTTGCTCTCGGGCGCAATTAGCAAAAATAAAACAGACGTGGCGACATCTACCAACAGTATCACAGAACTATTATAATGCTGGCGTCCTTAATTTATAAATCAATTGTAAATATTGCCGGACCAAGCCTTACCCTCTGCAATGCCTCGCAATAAAGTGGCAGCTCAGCGTGATTGAAGACCAACCGCTTTTGATTAAATAAACCAATCTACAAAAACGTTAACAGCTTCATATTCAAAACATTTACTCACATCAATCAACTCTGCGGACACATCTGAGCCTCGGCTGGTTTAGCATCCGCTTGAGTGAACACTAACGTTTCCCTCTTGGAATCATATGTTTTGCGCTTTTTTTTCACTGGATCTTGGACCATTCTGCATTGTTTCGCTGGGAGATGCTAACTAGCCATTAGCCGCTTCCTTGTTTTAAACCCTGCTCCGCATGTGCAGTACGTACTTCTGTTAAATACACACAAAGGGCTTTAGTTACTAATAAATTGACCAAAAACAAAGCATAAAACACCTAAACAACAACTAATATGCCAACAGGACGTGATGATCTTTCATAAAAACTTTGTATGAAACCAGAGTGAGCTACTGATGTATAAATAAACAAAAAGTCAAATAAAGTGGTTATGCACCTTTAACAGTATATACCATTGCAGTATATTGGAGTACATAATCTGTTAACATTATGACCTAACTGTAGTGTGTTATGTGCAGCATATAGTTACAGTATACGTTTGGAGTCTGGAATTATTAAACAAATGCTGATTTTTAACTTGAATTGTACCAAAGATAAAGGGAGTGATATATTGATGATTACCTCTTTTTTTGCCCAGATCTCCATTTGATTGGCATTTGATTGATCAACCTTTGTGCTTTAAACGTTAGGACAGTTCTGCTGGTTCATTGGACTGGAGGTCAACACTGATCTTTAGGCAAACAGGATAAAAAAGGCTTTTTATTTCCCACAGCCATGACTGGAAAGCAACTGTAAATGTATTAATTTTCCTGAACTGTTTGGTTTTTGCTGTTTCGCAAATGCATCATATTATGCTTAAAAAAAATTAACTCTGAACTCTAGTGCATTTTTTCTAAACCATAACGTCTTATTGTTAGATGTCAGGCAGTGACTGAATTTTAATTTCCTGTATCATGGCGCTGTTGTCTGCCGTAAACAGGCCGGACTTGTGCCTCCATAGCACAAGCAATACAAAAGGAAGACGTGGATCTGAGTCACAACAAGGAAGCTATGTTCAGAATGCAGCCAGGCGATTTGCTCACTTATTATCCGCATTCCTCAGCTCGTTGTCAGTCTTATCTCAGAAGCTGGTGCTGATTTTAAACTGACATTTCTTCCCTTAAGCTTAAAGGCTGTCTGTTAACACCTTGAAATAAACTTATCCCTTCCAAAAGGACAGATGAGCTACAGACTGGAGACTAAAACCTGCATGACAAACAGAGTATTTCCACATACCTGATTATATGTATACACACTTTACACAATTGATTTTATTTCTCCATGAAGCATCATCACGGGGAAGAACTGAAATACAGCAAAAGGCCAGACATGTCTCAAGTGCAGTGATGCACATGCATTAGCTAGTCAAGACAAAACTGAAGGTAAAACTTGGTTTTGTCTTTAGTGTCCAGTCTTGTTTACCTTTTGAGACTAAAAGATAAAGATTTGTGTCTGCCCAGGTTCCTACTTAGTCTGGAGAACTCCGGGAAATATACAAATTTATTTTAGCATTTTCTGGGCCTGATTAGTATGGGGGGGAAAAAAAGTGTATGGAGTATTATTTTATATATTTCCAGACTTTTTTAAACCCTATTGTCTAAATGTTATAAATCTTCCTTTCTCTGCTACCTTCTTTAATCCTACTTTTCTTCCTTCCTTCAATGCATCTGCCTTTCTCCCTTCCTTCATTGTGTCCCCATTCCTTAGACCTTCCTTCAATACATGCTTCTTCCCTCCCTTAGTATTTTCCTTCATTGTGTCCTCCTTCTATCCTTTCCTTTTGGTGCATTCAGATCGAACATGATTTGAGCGTCAGGAGTGTCTGGTTTTCATACAATGTTTTTAGTGGACTCAATTGCATCTTCCATTGTACAAGACCGGTAAAAAAAATAAGAGGGTAGCTTCTTTCAACGTGAGTCAGATGTGTCTGTAAACACTTTGCTCAGACATGCGTCTAGAGCATTTGTGATGCTCTGGACGAGGGTCTGACTTAAAAGTGCACAGGTGTCCAAGTAGAGGCATTGGACGCCTTTTGACATGTGAAACGCGTTCGATCTAAACGTAGCTCAGTCCTTCTGTCATTGCGTCCTCTTTCCCCCTTTACTTAGTCCTCCCTTCATTGCATCTTCCTTCCTTCCCTCCCTCCCTTCCTTAGTCCTTCCCTCATTATATCATCTTTCCTTCCTTAGTCCTTTATTGTTGCTTCCTTCCTTCCATTATCCTCCTCCTTCTTCCTTTCCATCCTTCCATACAGGAAGATGCTTCCTTCATACTACTTGTATGCCGGTGCCCATCTCCAGCGGCCATTGGGCGAGAAGCAGGATACACCCTGGATAGTGTGTCTCTCCATCGCAGGGCAACATAGAGATACACAGGACAAAAACAACCGTGCACACACTCACAGCTAAGTGCAATTTGGGGAGACCAATTAACATAAAACTCATTTGGACTGTGGAAGCAAGCCAGAGAACCCGCCCATGCCCAGGGAGAACATGCAAACTCCATGCAGAAAGAACCCAGGCTGAAATTTGAATTCAGGACCTTGTTGCTCGCAAGGCATGGTTTCTCATCTGGTCCTCCATTTCTTTTGATCGGGACATGATGTGTTGGTTTGTGAGAGCTTCTGGCCTACATCCAGAGTTCAGACAGTTTTTTGCAATTTCTTGTTTCTGGTTTTCTCCCACCATGGTTTAAGCATGCCTGAGCATGGCTAATGAAATTGAACAAAGAACTATAGTTAATCAAGGTTAATTCATGATATAGATAAACAAAAAAAATTTAAACAGCTATAACTCGTGTTGGTTTCTTGAGATAAAAACACGTGAAGCTACATAGGACCAACCCTGTTTACTAAGTCTGATAAATAAAGAATAAATATCAAAAGGAGAAAAGTGCTGAAAAAAATTAGGAAAATGTTTTTGAATAAAATAAATCCAATCAGCTCTATTGTCACCTGAGTTTACTATGATGTCTCTGGGCGACGACACAACACAAGCAAATATCTTAAACTGATTGCTACACACCCTGTTGATGTATTCAGCTGCAGAACTTGATGTTTGTATGCTGCTTACATGTTGAGGACACCATGCACACCAATATGAATTTGCATGTTTTGTTTACCAAATTAGGCAGTAAAAAAGTCTTTGTGAATAGCATTTATTTGGGTTTGTTTTCCTGTTGTGAGGGTTTTATCTGGCCCTGCTGCAGGTGGAAATCAATTGTACACAACAAAAGTGGAGACAGAGTCAGTTCGTAGGCTTCGGTGACTTTCAAATCTATGTCGAACACCTTTCCCATTGTTTTGCATGAATCTTTGCATATTCCCCAAACAGGGAATGCAGCCTTGGGTAGAATGCAAGGTGAAGAGGAAAATAGAAGGGAAGGAAATATTTAGTCTCTGATTAGAAGGCCTTTTCTTTAAGTGGGTTCATTTTAACTGCATAAAGGTGTGCTTCATGTAACCCCTGCTCAGTTTGGTTCTGCCAATCACCCCACCTGCATCCTCTGGTCTTTTGCCCATTACTGCCTGCCTGCTAATCTGCCATTGTTCACATTCTGCAATAAACTTTTTAAAAACGAAGCTCTGTGTCCGGCTGAACATCGGGTTCTCCGGCAGTATTCCTAACACATGGAGTATTTCTCTGAAGAATGAACTTGTCTTCATACAGGCTGCAGTCGATTTGCTGCAGAGGAGCAAATCTTTCCCAGACATGAATATTGAATATTCCTCCCACCGTGGTTTACTGTGGGGTTTTGTTGCTGGGGTCCTTCCTGGTGCTCATCTCTAACATTGACAGTGTTCTTCCAGTTCGCAATATGCTCTTATTTTTCCTTATACTCCGCAAAAGGCTCTTCAACTCCAAGTCCCTCCCAAATGTTTCCGTCTCCACTGCTGGGTGTTGTTTGTGAGGCAGAAGCTGTACTCTGAGATCGCTGACTGGTAGAATGACTTTGTGAAGAGGAATGTAATGGTGTGCTCACACTTTAGTATGACTGAAACAGATTTAGATGCAACTGATCCTTTCAAAAGTGTTAGAGCTTCATATATGTGTTCTTAAAAACAAACATGGCTGGGAAAAGACAAAGGTATGTATTCTAAATCTAAAAAAAAAAATTAACTCTGAAAAAGTCTAAAAGTGCATATAAACACACAGAACATAGAAACAATTTCTTCATCCATATTCAGAGCAGCACAACATTGCATTACATCCATCGTCATATTAGTGTGTTCAGGATCACATTGAAAGTCAGTCTCGATTATATAGTGCCTTGCAAAAGTATACACACCCTTTGAACTTTTTCAAATTATGTCACAATACAAGATCACATCATAAATCAGCACAAGGAAGTGCAAATTATTAAAGTGGAAGAAAAATTATAGATGGTTTTAATTTTTATTATTTTGCCAGTTCAGATTGAGCCTAACTGTAAGGCTGAGCTAAAAAAGAAAACGGGACGAAGGAAGTCTGACATTTGGCTTTCCAAGTAAGCAGGGCAAGCCTGAACGTGATCATGATTGGTGGTGCAAGGAGAGGTGGAAGTGCACATGTAGAAGCTACAGAAAAACACTTTTTTTTTTTCTTTCCTAAAACTTAAATACTTCATAATTCAACAAACAATCTAAAGACAGTGGCCTGCCTAAAGATTCAACTTGTTATAATTTGATTGTCATGTTTTGGTAGTGGTTGTGGTAGGTCCCAAATGCAGAGAAACCTAGGCAAGGAGCCGTTATGGGTGAGTTTAATGGAAAAAAATAAAATAAAAAATTAAGACCACTTGAGATCACAAGAGCCAGAGCAAAACAAAAACATATACCTGGTATGCAACAGCGGAAGCGATCAGGCAAGGTGACATGCAGCAGCAGTAGAAACCAGCAGGGAGTGGGCTAATGAGAGGAGCTTAAATACTGGGAGGATAGGAGCTGGAACAAAGGCAGGGGTAGATTTGGTAATTGGTCACAGGTGTGGAGCAGGGGCTGGGAGAGAAACCGAGGAGAGAGAGCGAGTGGCAACAGGGGATGAGAGAGCAACAGAGGAACAAGAAAACCAGTCCAACTGTAACTGAGGAAAACTACATACAAAAACCAAGAACTGTGTAAGCCATGACATTGATTACCCAAAATAAAATCCCGAGCAACCAATTACCCTCAGAAGTCACCTAAAGATTTAGCAAAAGCTCCACTCTAGTACAATTTCACAATCAGAAATTATTTTATGAACTGGAACGATTAATGGGGAAATTCAACTTAGCAACAAAGCTTCAGAATCAAGACGAAAACATGTCTAAAAGTATACGAGTAAATAAGAGAATAATATATAATAAAATCAAAAATAGACTAAAACATGACAAATATCAACATTAATAGCAATTTAGATGTTTGATATGTACATCCATCCATCCAATTTCTAACATGTCTATCCCTTTTGGGGTAGCAAGGGGTGCTGGTGCCTATCTCCAGCTGTCGATGGGTGAGAGGTGGGGTACACCCTGGACAGGTCGACAATCTATCGCAGGGCAACACAGAGACAAACAGGACAACCATTCTCGCACACACTCACACTATGTACATCCAATTTTCCTCTAATTAAAGTATACCCAGAATAAGTCCAGCTGTTCTGTGAAGGAACAGACAGCTCAGAGAAAAAAAACAACATTCCAAGCTTTAACATGTCATGGGTGACTGTAGACTCCTTCATCCCAAACTTCAAAGTGTATGACACAACTGAAAACCTAACAAGACATGGCCGTCAAACTAAACTGGCCGGCCTCGCAAAGACAGCATTAACTTAGGAAGCAGCCAAGAGGACCATGGTAACTCTGGAGGAGATGCAGAGATCCACTACTCAGGTGATACCCTGCTGACAAAATCCTTGACAGCTGTACACTCCACCAATCCTGCCTTTAGGGAAGATGGCAAGAAGAAAGCCATGAGTCTCATTTGCAGTTTGCCAAAAAGCCATGTAGGGGACACGGCAAATGTGGAAGAATGACCTCGGATCTGACGTGAACAAAACAGAACTTTTCAACTTACATCCAAATCAGTGTGTGAGGGGAAAAAAACACTGCGCGTCACCCTGAATGCACCCTCCCCACTTTGAATAATTGCTGCAACAGAATCGTACTATGGAGGTGCCTTTTTTTCAGCTGAGGCAGGGAGGCTTTTCAGAGTTTATGGGGAGATGAATTAAGCTGAATACAGGGCATCCTCACTTTCCAGCAGGATAACAATCTTGAACATACAGCCACAGCTGCATTGAGTTGGTTATCCATGTGCTTGAATTCCCCAATTTAAACCCAGACCTAAATCTAGATAAACATCCACGGGAACACTAGAAATTGACGTGCATGGATTATATTAATTTAATCTGACTGGGAAAAGAAGAATGGAAGAAAACCTAAATCTCCAAATGTGCTAAGGTGGTGCAGATACACTCCAAAAGAGTTGGAGGTTTTCTTGATTTATTTTGTAATACATTCCACTTTTTGCACTACTTTGTGGTAAATACTGAACATGTTTAAAGGGTATTTATATTTTTGTAAGACACAATATTTTCCTCTACACAATGTCGATCCATACAATGTTCTGCCAAAGCAGCAGTTTTGTTTACACAAGAATTTCCTTTTGAAATAGATTCTCAGGGCCAGTCTTCATGTAACCAGCATTTATTGATCCCTCAGCTTCATTCATCAGGCTTGATTTATCTGATTCACGTTCTTAATTGATCTCCTGCCCTGTTTTTTTTTGTTTTTTTTTTACTAAAAGACGTGTTTTCAACTGCTGGTCTTGTGTTTTAGACAGCTTAACTCATGCATTTAACCAGATTTAGATTATCAAACCTAAAAAAAACTGCTTATGTGGCAAAGACGTACAATCATTCGGACCTGCTGGATGGAAATCCTTTCTGGTGTGCTACCCTTAAGCTCTTCAGTAACCCTTTTACGGTGGTTCTGATGGAAACAATGCAAACTTCATGAGCATTTAACTAAAGTTACAGAATAACTTCTCTAACCGCAGTTAACATGTGTGCAGGGGATTATTTAAGCACCTTATATGTCTGCTAGTCTGTTATGGGACATAATAGTTTAGTATAGGGAAGGCTTTTCTAGAGTTTAGAAGAAAAGAAAAAATGTCTTGTTATGTCTCTCATCCAGACAATGGCATTTCTTCATATAAACAGGTGTTAGCAATTTTCTGCTTTGATTCTAGCAAAAGCTATGCAATGGTGTCTTTCCAAACACATTTATTGACTAAGTCCTCTAAAAACTGGGTCAGACGTGTGAAATCTGATGTTTAGTACTGTGTGTGAGATTGTTGTGGCAGCATACAGCTGATAACAAATGAGGTCATCACACAGTAACGACAAAGACGTCTGCATTGCTGGACAGAGGCAAAGCCTTGAATTATTGAAGAAGCTCAAGAGTGATTGTTTTCATGTAGGATTAAAATGAAGTTAATCAGCCAATGCTCTACAAATTACATTTTGTTCCTTTTTTTGATAAATATTTCCTTATCTTTTATTGGAAAAACATTATATCCAAGTTGTCGCCAGGAGCCATAATAAAGCAGATTTATATCATTTAATAACCACTTTTTACTGTAGGAAAGTTAACTTCTACTATAGCCATAAAATTGAATCACGTTTTGAAAATACTTATTATTACTATCCATTTAGTATGTCTGATGCTAGGAAAAACTTTTATTTATTGAATTTGTTGTTCGAGGGTTGCAAATTAAAATGTTTGGAAAAGCCTTTAAAACCATAAAATTTGAAACGCTTTCCCAATTACTATCAACAAGGAAAATCATGTATGGTAAGATCCCTGTCGTAATTTCTACATGTGTCATTCATTTTTTTGCTCACTATTCTGAGTTAGGGCAAAAAACGAAAAGGTGTGTATTTAAAAGCTAAGCATTGTAGACATATCCACAGTAGGAGGCCAAAAATTAACTGAGGTAAATATAAGTCTGGAAAAGTATCTAACTTGTCAAAAATGTCTAGAACTGTGATGCGTGGATTAGATTAAATAAATTAGAAGGTATATAATTTTTAACACACATAACCAGTTAATTCACAACATTATTCTCTTTAAAGATGAAATAAACTCTTTAACCAGGGTTTCTCAAAGTTTATTTATAAATGACCCAAAGGTGCAGAACTGCCAGTTATGTGCAGATCTTCCATTCAATTTCTCATAACCTAAAAAGTGAACAATTGTTTGCCTCAATCACAATGATCAGGCCAATTTTAAAATACTCTTTCCTCAAACTTGATTAACTATGTAATTCATGCCTCAATATTGTCGTTCCCTGCAAACAAAAATAAACCATATTTATTGATATTACAACCAGGTACAGTAAAATCAGACAAATGAGGTAAAAGTTACAAATACCCAGGCAGACAATACAGGATTGCTTTTCAGTATGTAACTTTTAAAGCTAGTTTTCAAATGTAAGTGCTGCAATCATCTATATTCCTGCGGATAAATTAGACATTTTAATCATTGTTCTTGTCTTCTATTTCTTCTTCCAGAACACAATGAATCTCCCTCCAGACAAAGTGCAGATCCTCTCCCAGTATGACAACGAGAAGAAGTGGGATCTGATTTGTGACCAGGTAGGTGTAGCTCGAAGTTTTCCTGCTATGCACAATAAATAGAACATCAACAAACTTTAGATTTTATTTCATAATCTTTAGCAGTATAGTCCACAGTATTGTAGTTATAAGTTGTTTTTCTCCAACTCTGGATTTAGCACAATATTTATAAATCATTGACCATCTTCTGTTACTGTTGACCTAAAACTGTTATTTTCTGTTTATATGCAGCTCCAGTTGATGTCACAGTTTGAACTTTAGCTTTTTGGTTGATGTTGTGGTTTTGGTAAAAATGATTGAAATACTTAAAACAAAAATTGCTTTGTCAGACTTTGCTATCAAGAACCTGTCCAAATTTTATGTAGCAGTCATGAATAAGACTTTAAAGTACACTGGTACATGTTTTAGATGTCCCCTGCATCACGGGGACAACTAATTTAAATGGGTGAGGCATTAAAGGGCATCTGCTGAACTTGGCAAACCTAGGCTGTGTTTCAGTCATTTAATCAAGTGGCAGAGCACATCACACGAGATGAGATGAGATGTTCTGGTAGTGAGTGGATGAAGTATATGTAGGCAGGTGAACAGGTGAGCAGAGTTGACAGTAATTGATGGCAGCAGGTGGAGCTGATCTGAGCTAACTGACTAGAAACTGGTGACTGAGGTGTGGACAGAGTCACAAACTAAATTAACAGCTTCTAGTCTAGTGATTATAATGCAGAGTAAAATAAGCTTCTGTTTTATTTATTGTATAGGAACAGCTGGGTGTTATAATAATTATGAAACTAGTGAGACCATGAATTCTGCTCAGGCAATCTCTAGCCCTCTGTTCTTCCCCTTAATCTCAAGCAGACAATGACCTGAAGCACATCACCCTATAACCGTAACCCTAACACCCCAATATGGAGGTCAGGGTTCGGTTAAAACAGTTCTCCAAAGAAGAATGGCAATGAGGAAGCTATTTCATATTTTACATATCTAAGATACGACCGAGTTGCTGAGACTGATGGAGGACACCTGTTGGTGTCATGAAAGAACTTGTTCTGCTTCTGTGTAGTCTCTGTGGCTCTGTCACAAATTTCCAACGGCACTGAGTAATTTGCGACAATGGACTTTGCAGATGCAGCTGAACTATAAATTTAACCACAGTCTAATCATTTCTTAGATTTGCATAAGAGATGATATGTAATAAAACTGCTGGTGTGACTCTCTCTCTCTCTTACTGCACCCCAGCCGCAACTAAACATAACTAGAGGCCTTTCATTGTTTCTCTCCATTTTCAGGAGCGGTTTCAAGTAAAGAATCCTCCATCTACTTATTTGGAAAAGCTGAAAAGTTGTTTGGATCAAGGAGGAGTCAGTCGGAAGGTACCACTCAGATGGCCGACTTTTATTATCTCAGTGTGAAAAAGTTGTTTCTAATGCATATAGCAGTTTACTTCAGGAAAAAAATTGCAGGCTTCGACATTTAAAGCCAGAATTAAAAGCATACAGATCCTTATCCTTTGATTAAAGCAATGGTTCTTAATCTTTTTTTTTTGTTTGTTTTTACTTTTTTGCTGCGCACCCCTTCGCAGAATGGAAGCTCATCAGCCACCCCGAATCTCAACAATTTTGGGATTCAATCTTTTTTTAAATGGGTCAAAAATTTAACTTTTATTGTTTTCTATTTAACATGGTGAAGCTGTGGCTCTGAGCATTACCCATAATCCTTTTGCATTTTATAACAATTACTTTAAATTAAATCCATTGAGAGTAATCTTAATACAAAGAATCCTTGTTATAATTTTGAGCTCGTGCAACAGGTGAAATTCAACAACTGACAGCTTAGGTGTTTCAGAAAATAAATATTTACAGTTAATATTTTATGTCAGAATATAAATTGTTCCCATCAGAAAACATCAGACGTAGTTGGATTATTTTTATTTGTTGTTAAATAGAACTAGAAAATACTATTTTAGGTATTTTTTGCTAAAAAGGACCAATAAGCAATATTTCACCGCTAGATGGGCTGTTGAGCACTGTCTGTAGAACAAGACACTCCTCTTTCTACCTCAAAAAACTAAACACCAGACCAGTTTTTAATTTAAATTTCACATTTTTTGTAAAAAACAAATGCCCGTACGTGAGGATAACAGTGGGCAGCTCACAAGCCCGCCAGGCTGCATTAAACAATGCTAACTATGTTAGCTGGGCTACTAGCTACTCACCTCACAGAACAGGTAGGCCTGGCCCATTGCTGGTCAAATTCCAACAATTGACCCATATGCCACATTTAAAGCATTGCATTGAATCAAATCAACATAGCACCACAAGTCTAACAAAACTGTAACACCAACATAAGCAAACATTTGACTTCATGCTGTTGCTCACCTGTATGGAGGAGAAACGTTAGCTCCGAGTCAAACTAGAGCTGCTTCTGCGAAACTAATGTTAATCCAAGTGTTGACTCTTTCCATATTTGACAACTTCTTTGCCAAAGATGGTTGTTTTTTTGTGGGGTAACAATGGGTCCTGATCGTCTTCAAATAAATGCAGCGGTGGCATTTTATGGGCAGGGAGGGGCTAAGCCCTGAATGGCAGCTGTTCACGTGCCCGTACACGCACGCGCGGTCGGCCCGGCTTTGTAACCAAGTGACTTGAGAACAACATAGAGAGATGGTGTGTGACGTCATACCACATTTGATCTAAAAATATATATTTGGTTCTTCACAACATTATTTTTTAGTTATTTCTATGTAAAATAATAACATTTCGCCTATTACTTTTTTAAGCAGCAAAGCCATAAACAGTGGGGGAATTAGCATAATTTATAATTTTCCAGATTTTTTGTAAATTACCTTTGATTGCCAAACGTATAGTTATTTTAGTTTAATATGTTAAATTTAGTAAACTAACAGTTTGTATCAATGCTATCCAGTCCAACAGCTTATCTTTTCAAAAACTTACAAATAGATTTGCCCTGCTAAAGATTTATATTTAATTAGCCTTAAGTAGCTGTGTAGGGTGAACTAGGGCTGGACGATAATATATATATCGATCGATAGACATATATCGAAAGGTTGAGTTTGAATTCATTGTTTGTAAGTACTGTATCTAAAAATAGGTCGCTAAGCAACAGCATAAAATGGACAGGGCTGCACTTAAAATATGTTTTGAATTTGTTGATAATCATTGATATTGATCAATATAATTTCTATTTTATCAATATGTTTTTTTTTCTTTATTGTCTAGCCCTAGTGTTAACTACCAGCTATTCTACTAAGCACAAAGATAAATTTAATTAAAAAAAATAAAATTAACTTTGAAGTATAACTTTCATATAAAAATACCCTTTTTTGCAATGCTATTGAACTTTTATAACATTATTCCACTTCATTTTAACTATTGACACAGTTAACCATGCTAACGTTAAACTCTTTTAAACTAAGCAGCATTAACTGTCATGTAATGTTCCACATATAATTCTAATCTCTTCTTTTTTCAGAATACAGATATTACAATATTTACAACTTTACAATATTTTGAAAGGAAGAATAGCCTTGCTAAAGCTAATTAGCGATGCTATTGCAACTTTGATTGCAATATATCAGCTCTGTATAAACCCAATCTCTGAACCTTTTCAAAAGTAACTTTACAATAGTTCCCTGGTGATATTTAAGTTTAATACATTATTTTGATATAATTTAGCCTAAATATATTCAATTCAGTCAAAGATATAAAAATTACTTTGCACTCTTTTAACCGGTCATAACAATATTTTTTATAACATTCAATTGCATGTAAGTTTTGATTAATTGCACCATTTGCTAATTAACATTCAAAACTGTGTTTAGATATATTTTTCAGAATTTCAAATTTACATTAAAAACTACTATCTTTCATATGTTTTTTGACATCACTGAGATACAATGAAACTGGCAGAAGAGAATTGAAGCTAACTTTGAAATTATGAGCACGGTTGCATGAGCTGGCTTGGGTATTTATTTATTTATTACGTATTATGATATAGAGCTAAAATGAATAAATAACATTAACTTCAAGGGGGGAAGAAAATCTCTGTTCTGATTTTGGGTTTCATAATATGTAGCATGATCAGTCAGATCAAATTTAAGCCAGAATGCCTCATGTTTCTTAAAAGTATGAGGCTGCTGGTTAATGTGTTTCTCTTGGTTTTTCTTTACAGCAAAATCTGCTTGCTGCCATGTAATAATAAGGTGCAATTAAGTTTCCAAAAACAACAGTTTTTTTTTTATATTATTTATTTCAAAGATGACTTCTTTACAAAACAAAAATTATTAAGCAGTCAATGGCCTCTTGCATACTTTCAATGTGTTTTCAGTTGAAGAGACGCATTCAAGAACTCACTCAGGTCCTCAGAGAACTGGAGATTTCCCTGAGAACCAATCACATTGGGTGAGTCTGTTGCGTTTCATGTAGTTCATGAGAAAAAAAAGCCACAAATGCTCTATTTTACATCTGTTTGTACAAACACTATTTACTGAAGCTGCATAGAGAGAGAGAAAGACCATTTTTGTTAAAGCATTAACGTTTTTACTAAATTTTCTGTTACATATTTTTGTGTTCTGTTTTCTTCCTAAAGTTGGGCTCAGGAGTTCCTAAATGAAGAGAATCAGGGTTTGAACGTGTTGGTGAATTATCTGTCAGTTGCTCAAAGTGCTGTCACGTACGTATTGCCTTGAAATAGTATAGTATAGTAATGTATTTTTTATCTAGAAACAGACATCACACAAACTTCAATTTATGAAATATGCTCTTATTATTGATTACACAGTCTCTTTTTCAGAATGGTTTAAATTCTGAAAATGCTTTAAACATGGCTCTCTGTCACGACTAACTCACAGGTCTGAGACGGAGACCTCTGACAACGGGACGGTGCCCTCAGATAAAGGCAAGGCTGCAGACAGGTCGATGGAAGATCTCTCCAGAAGTCCTAGCAACCCTCCGACTGAAGGCGCAAAGCTTAGCAAGGCGTTTACAATCAAGTATGACACACTTCAGAGTGGTGCTGATAAAGTTTGTGTATGTCATGAGTCCTATTTGTTAAATCCCCAGTGTCTAAGAATTTTTTGACAGTTTATTGTTACCAGCTTTGTGCAGTTAGGGGTTGCTTCTTGCTGTTGCAACATAATTGCACTCTGATGCACAAAGACAGGTCCATGACAACATGGATGAGTAATTTTGGTGTGGAAGAATTGGACTGGCCTGTTCAGAGTCCTCCCCTTAAAACAATGGAACACCTTTGGGATGAATTAGAGCAGAAACCGTGACCCGGCCTTTAAATGCAACATCTGAGTCTACAGTACAATAGTGGTCTAAAATCAAAAACATATTTTTAAAAACCTTGTACAGGTTAGCATATTCTTACAATTATTATAGTTCATCTATTAGAAAAAAAAAGTATAGAAAGAGATTTTCTCAAATATAGGAAGATAATTAATGGCGTTCTAATCTGGCAACTGGGATTTTCTTCTAAAACACTTCAATGCTGGTTGATTGGCTTTAAAGTGAAATATTTTTTTAGGCTTCATAAATATATCAATGTCAAAACATCTCCTTCAAAATTTAACCGACAGTCTCTCAAAAATCACAATGTTTCTCAGAATCTAGTCAGAAATGTGCTTGACAAAGAGGACAAGTCAAACTGATGAAATCAGCGCTTTTCTTTTAGCTGATACCGACTTCCAGTTTTCTTGGAGGTCTGCTGGTTCTGGTCTTGACTAAGTCTGATTTTGCTTTTTCTTTAAAGCAGTTTAACTCAAACAAAAGAAATGTGCTAAAGATTTGGAATAACATGAAGGGATTAAATGATTATATATCAAATTATATATATATATATTCTCTATCTTTATATGATTTTTCATCAAACTCAAAAAGATGCATCAAAACACATCTGATAATTGATGCAATTTACAGATTTAAATTGTTTACAGGGTTTAAGAATTACTTTAATGGTAGAGAGGGGAAACATATTTTGCAGTATTTGCTATGCTGATCACCAATCAGAGTCCATAAAGTGAATATTGGCTGCTTCTGATCGCTAGTTCATTACTGCTATAACATTTCTAAGGAGATGTTTGTTTGAATTGGGTTTAAAGGGAGATTATTAATGTTGTGAAACTAAAAAAAATAGCATCCGTTGTATTTTCCGTATGTTTTTTCAGTTATTTGCTGAGATAATTGTAAATATGTGAAATTGATTTAACTTAGTACTTCAAACCTGTTTCTATAAAGTCACTGAGAAACTGTTGGAATTTTCCATGCTGACTTGACCTCGGGATGGACAAAATTAACTCTGTTAACTATAACAAGTCAGAACAGAGACGTGTGTTACCTGAGTCGTCTCATCTTTTACTCATCAGAAGTCACTGCATTCTTTTCATATCGAGTATAAAGGTGTTTTTTCTGGCCATCTGTTGAACAAGATGTCTGTTAAAATGTTAAAAATGTTAGAACCTGAAGCTTAAATCTATCAGGAAACTGCAGGTTTACATTGACTGACATACAAAATATTTACACTTCCCTTTTAAATCTGAAAAAAATAAAAATGTTAAAACTCATTTGAGGAATACGACAGGCCTATATATATATATATATATATATATATATATATATATATATATATATATATATATATATATATATATATATGGATTGTTTTACAGTTTAAGAGGGCATCATTCTACAGCTGCAAATCTGCATTTTCTGAATGCAGTTGCAAGAAATCTGCAAAAGAACATTTCAATGATGATGATTCTGCTGAAATGGTTAACAGTAACAGTTTTGTTTTTATATAGTTTGATGTAAGTGAAGAAATTGTTCTTATATTACTGAAATTATGTATATTACCTTTGGTATAAAAACATTTTAGTTATTTTTAAGAATAATACATATAAGTTAGTGCAGCGTGACCCCCCTTCCGCCTGATGGTTTAATTATACTCCTACAGGAGAGGCCAGAGGGGGTCGCAAGTCATGGGTCAGAGAGACGACATCCATCTCTGCATCATGTGTGTACGTGCCATCATGAACTACCAGGTATTTAAATTATTCTCATTTTAATGCTGCTTTTTTTTATTTTTATTTATTTTTTTATTTACATTTCACTTCAGAGAAATGGAAGGTATAAATATCTTCCTTTATAGGAAATATTGCAAAGGCTTTCAAATTCCAAATTGTAGAGTCAAAAAAGAATACTTTGGGATTCTTTAATTCATCTCAAATTATGTTTTATGAAATAAATAAAATTTAGCAGTGAAACTGTGGACTTTAATGCCTTTGTGTTTTGTGTTACATGTTATAATTGGTGCGTATTTAGATTACATTTATAGGGAGGACAAAAACTTGGAAAATAAACATCTGTAGTGAAGAGGATCTCAGTTTTCAATTTAGTTTGAAGGATTTTAGTGTATTGTAGATAATTTATTATGTGATTTTGGTAAAGTGAGAAATATTGTCCTGCAAAAACTGTTTCAATTTAGTATTTTGTGATATTTAATCATTGTTAAAATCCAAGCCTAAGTCCTCCTCCTCTCCTTAAATGATTCTAAGGGAGTTTAAAGGACAGAGGACACAAATAGAAGTACCAAGCTGTATGGTGCCAAGATAGCGCTGGCCTTGTTGTAGTTCTCATAACCTGCAAGGAGATATTTTGGAAATGTTCCTTCAGACTTGTTGAGATGCTGAGCTAACATTTCAAGCCAATTTTGGGTAGATCAATAGGGTCAGTTATTTGAATTTTTTAATAAAAAAATAGCATTGTAAATCTCTGTTAAAGTTGATGTATAAAATCAAGGGTTCATGAAATAATTTAAAAGATGTAAACCCAATTTAGAGAAGTTTGGTGGCATTCTACTAGAAATCTTCGTGACCATTTGATTGTTATTGATACAGTGTGAACGGAGTCAGCATTTTAGTGGTATATTTATAAAATCTGTTTTTTATGTGTTTTTTTTTAGTTAGGGTTCAACTTGGTGATGACGCACCCGTGCTGCGTCAATGAGATCACGCTCAGCCTCAACGACAAAAACCCAAGGTGAAACAAGAGCCTTAAACTGCTTCGACCAGATCGGTCTCATACCTTCGTAATGGATCAAGAAAGCTGCTTTATTACGGAAAACATGCATACCATTTGGTCTGCAATAACTTATCTCTATTGATGCTGTGTTTGTGAACATTCTAAGCTGGTAAATTATCTTACAAATAAATAGCAGTTTAATATTTTTCATCTATCATGAACTTAATGTCACCCTACAGGCCCGGTCGAACCAAAAATCTAAGTTTCTCTCTGTATGTCAATAATCCAAAGCAAAAAACTGACAAGGAATACATTTGCTCCTAAATACATGTAACTACTAAACAACTAAAAGGAAGGACAAAATTAAGCACATCCTAATGTGAAACAATCCTCGCTGACCTGACAAAACATCATTTGAGCTGTAGGTGGTGCTTAGTGACCACTTAGCAACGTATTTATCAACATTTTTGACTTTATTGGGTGTTGCAAAGTACTGTACTTTTTATCTTTCCACGATGGGCTCATAATTGTTTTTTTTTTTAGATGACCTAAAACTGCGGAATAAAAACATGTAGGCAAGAATTTTAACTCCGGCACCGTGGAGTGCTTCAGATATCGGATTTTCATATCGACTGCTAGGGCTTTTTAATCAAAGCAATACATTTAATTTGAGCCTTCTTTTTATTGATGAGGCAATTTCATATCCTGAAATTAGCCACAACCATGTAAAATTATCTCATTGAATTGCCTTTCTCTTTATAAGCCAGTCCATGATGAACAAAATACAGAAGACTGCATGGATAACCAGCTTTTTCTATCAATTTTTAAGATTAGAACGAGGGCAATTTAATTTCTCATTTGAAGCTGATATTAGTAGTTTTAACAAAAAACATGTTATTTTGTTTAAATAAACAGGTTTTACTTGAACAGCTTTAACTTTACGTCATAACTTTTATTTGCATCAATGCTTTCTTTCCTCTTGGTAAATACGTCTTTACTCTTCTCAGGACCAAGGCGCTGGTGCTGGAGCTGCTGGCAGCTGTATGTCTGGTGAGAGGAGGCCATGATATCATCCTGTCTGCCTTCGACAACTTCAAAGAGGTCAGATAACAGGCAGCCTTGTAATCAGCATCCAGAGTCTGTACAGAGCAACTCTGTACAGGGTCTGTGGAAACGTTTGACTTGATGGAAATTGACAGAGCTGAAGTTCCTCAGCCTTACTATTTATTTATTTTTTTAGCTGAAGATATTTCGAAAAATCAAGAACCAAATGCTACTTCAGTCACAAGAAGTTATCTAAATTTCAAGTCAGTGCCAACTAAAATCTAAAAAGATTTTCTTGACAGATGTAAAGAGTGGTGGAAGGCTAAAGTAAAATATGGAATAAACACCGACTGAAATGAGAGGATTTTAAGTGAAAGTGCATATTCTTCCTTATTCATCGTTGTTAACGCTCGCAGTCTAACCATCTAACTTCAGCAAGCAGTTTTAAACTTTATTAAAAAATATGAATTCAACTACAAAACTGAAACTCTTGTATTATATAAATTTAATGCTCAAGGTTTTACGCGTTTGAATCGTTTATTTTTGTTAGTTTTGATTATTATGGGGTAGAACTAATGAAAAATTATTGTTTCTTAGAAAATCTGTCTATAACATAAGACCATTTTAAAATGAATTTTGCTAAAATAATGTGAACCTGATAAATATGTCCATGCATTATACAGTAAATTAACTCAATACTTGGTGAGGGCTAATTTTTCAACAATTACATTTTCTATTTACCAAAGTTGTACTTTCCACCAATTTTTTTTTATTATTATCCTTTGATGCAAAACTCTGAAGGTCCATCTTTTCTAGCATTGACCTTGAGTATGGAGATCAGTCTCAGTCTGAACAACTATAAAAACAGCAATCTTCCTCATAATTGTGTAGTATGACCGTAACATGACAATTGTTCTGATGAAAATCAACAAGAGGGATCATATTTCTCTAATTTTAGCTTCCCATCATTGGCTTCCTGTTAAATCAATAATATAATTCAAAATTCTCCTTCTCACGTATAAAGCCCTTAATAATCATGCTCCATCATATATCAGAGCTCTGATAACCCCGTATGTTCCTAACAGAGCACTTTAATCTCAGACTGCAGGTCTGCTGGTGGTTCCTAGAGTCTCTAAAAGAAGAATGGGAGGCAGATCCTTTAGCTATCAGGCTCCTCTCCTGTGGAACCAACTCCCAGTTTTGGTCCGTGAGGCAGACACCCTGTCTACTTTTAAGACTAGGCTTAAAACTTTCCTTTTTGATAAAGCTTATAGTTAGAGTGGCTCGTGTTACCCTGAGCTACCTCTATAGTTATTTTGCTATAGGCTTAGGCTACTGGAGGACATCAGGGGCTATTTTTCTCACCCTGCTGAGTTCTCCTACTGTTCTCCAATTCGCATAGCTTGATTGTTATTTCATTTTTTTTAACCTTTTTGTTCTCTGTCATTTTTTTCTTCATAGTAGGTACACCTGGTCAGGTGTTCTGTTAGCTGTAACATCATCCAGGGAAGACAGGTCATCCGCTATTATATATATAACGTAGAAAAGATTCCTGGATCAATGTGTGCTTCTTTGCTTGTTTGTTTCTCGTGTTGTGTCTCTGCTCTATCTTCTGTAACCCCCAGTCAGTCGAGGCAGATGACCGTTCATACTGAGCCTGGTTCTGCTGGAGGTTTTTCCTTCCTGTTGAAGGGGAGTTTTCCTCTCCACTGTCGCTTCATGCTTGCTCAGTATGAGGGATCACTGCAAAGCCATGGACAATGCAGACTGTCCACTGTGGCTCTACGCTCTTTTGGGATGCAATCTAATGGGCTTCCTTAGATAGGAAACTTTTTGACCAATCTGTATAATCTGATTGAATTTGACTTTGGAAATTGCTATGAGATGACGTGTATCATGAATTGGCACTATAGAAGTAAAACTTAATTGAAATTAATCGAAAATGGATTAAGAAACACCTCTATTATATGTTGAAGGGACTAAATGATTGTAACCCCTTTTTATGAGACACCAACCGGAAATAGAATCTCTTACTTTTCTGAACTAATTTTGGAAGTCAAATGTTTCAAGAAAACAAGGAAGCAAAAAAACAGAACGTTTTTGCCTTATCTCTTTTCCCTTCTGTTCATCTGCCCTACATTCGTCACACAGCATTTTTAACATTGACTGGATCCGTCTTGCACTGCTCACGCCTGTTTGTGTCGTTCTCCAGCAGCAGCTCCGTCTAGCTGGTGCCTCACCGAGCGAAACTCTCTGAAGGAGCCTAAATATGTCAATCCCTCTCTGGGCCTCTGACCTTTGCTCTCGTCTCAGCAGCAGCAGTCGCTCAGAGCGCCTGCAACAATCCAGACTGACAGGAGCGCGAACCTAAACTAGCAGCATTTATTTTTATTCCAGGATGTCACAAACCTGCTCTGCAGCATGTTTAGTCCTCTGAGCTGTAACAAGGGAATGCACTTGACTGCTTTCAGGTGGAGGTCTTCGCTACTGAAACAAACGGGCGGAGCACGAAACACGGAAACAATCAAACATGCAGTAAATGTGCAGACCTTATCACAAATGCCATTTTTCTTTCATGCAAATCATCTCAGATAGATGATTTCTACAATGTTGTGTGTTAAAGGAGAAATGAGGACGACAGTAAATTGATGTATCATACTGGTGCTGTGTGCTGCTCTTAGTTTTAGTGTCACAGCAGCAACAACAGTCATAGGGAGGTGATGAGGGATCCTGTGCTGCTACGGTGGAGGCAGGAGGGCAGCGGGCCAGGAGAAGGTTTGTATGTTGCTCGGCAGCAGAGCGGCAGCATTGTTTGGGCTGCTGCATTATTTAGTGGACATGAGTTTGCAAAAAAAGGATCCTGTGGAGGTTTAGTTAGTAGTAGAGCAGAAGGGGGGGGGGGGGAGGGATGATGATGAGGTGCTGACAAAAAGAAAGCATCAATTAAATGTGGAAACATACTCAAACATGCTTTTACTCTAAGTTGCTCTTGTATTTCTTTTTTTTTTTTTTTTTGGAGCTGAAAACAGTTGTACATTGTGCACAAGCACAAGTTAACACTGTGTTGTTTTAAAAAAAAAGACATGTTTGCTAAGACACATGACAGCGCCACAGCATAATCTGTGTGCAGAGGAGAAAATGCACTTTATAAGAGTGGGAGCACACTGCCCCCATGTGATCACTGGTGTCAAGAACTTTATCATGAGCAGTGATAATAATAAGAAAAGGTTGGTTAACGTGTCCTATTTTTCAGGTGTGCGGGGAGAAAAGGCGCTTCGAGAAGCTCATGGAGTATTTTCGCAAAGGAGACAGCAACATCGACTTTATGGTAAACCTGAGAAAACCTTTCCATAATATGAAGAGTCAAAAAAATAAGTACCTGCACGAACGAGTTAAAGGTTATTTGTGGAAGTAAGCTCCAAATCTGAACCACCAGAACTAATGGTTATTCTGATTGACTTATAATAGTATGTGGTAAACATGAAGAGAGGAGACATGCTTATATGAAAACAAAAAATGTGCTGAAATTATGCAACAGTTTGTTGTCTAAGAGTTTAAAGTAAAAACAAAAGAAAGACATTTTAATAATGTTTAAAATTATTACAATGAGACTATTTTTTAAAACCCTGACTGGGTTCAAAATACACAAGTGGTAAACATTTGTAACCAATGTTGAGGATTGAGAAAGACACCTAGTCATCGCTATCCACAGCCAAACTCTGTTGTGTGATATGTGGCCCTCAGAAATATCGGCACAAACTAAAGAGAGACAGGAGGTAAAGTTCTGGACATTAAGATCCAACTGACATGAATGACAATGTTGTGCGCTTAGTTTGTTGGAGAAAAAATAAAAATTTTCAGAATTTCATCTTTGGTTGAAACATCTTAATCTGAATTTAGTCCCAAAATGATCTTTTTTTTTCATTTAATTTATCAATCTTTATATGAAATAGGCTTGTTAGTGTAGAGCTTTTCAGTTCATTTCTTAACTCCTTGATTCGCAACCTTGCCTTTGCCACTTTAAATACATCTTTTAATTATGTCCTCTTATCCTTCCTCAAATAAACTGTAGTTTAATGTGGCCATACTCTTAAAAAGCTGCTTTTATTCCAATATTTAAAGTTTTAGTTATCAGAGGCAAAACCAGTGTGAAATTCTTATAAGAAAATGTGCCCATTAACCTGCCTTCTTAATTCAAAAATAGTTGATTAGGTCCTCTGAACAGGATGTTCATAAGAATAACCTGTCCAGAGGACCTGATAATTTTTTTTATTTTTCTTCCTGGATTATTGAGGTGTATCAGGTCTTTGATTGTGTCTACCAATAAATCACTATTAGGCCAGTTTTCCTATTTAATAAAGTCCTGATCCTGAACTCATGGCTCTTCTTTGCATAAAGAAGCCAAAGTTTGTCCTAATAATAGTAGTTGGTTTACAGCTGCGCATAATTCAAGTTCAGAATGTGTAAAAACATCAACTTTAAGTTTTCCAAAAAGACACACACCACTTATAAACACATTAGTTTTAATTTCCTTCAATACTGTTACTTGTTTATCAAAATAGGCTTAGAACCCGACTCGAAAATCTTCCAAACCTCAGTCTGGAGACGTTTGTGAAAAGAAATGTGTTGAAACCCTCTTTACTTTGTCTGCTCACCAGGTGGCATGTATGCAATTCATCAACATCATGGTCCACTCAGTGGAAAACATGAACTTGAGAGTCTATCTTCAGTATGAATTCACCCAACATGGCCTGGATGACTACCTGGAGGCAAGTTTGATCTTCCACCCATTGTTCTTTATTCTAAAAGTTGTAATCCGCATGTTCAGACAGCCCACAGAACATCTGACATCTCTGTCCCTTTGTTAAAATCTTCAATTAACTATTGAGATATTGTTCACGTTTTTTCCATTGCAGCAGTTAAAGTTTACAGAAAGCGACAGGTTGCTGGTCCAGATCCAAGCCTATCTGGATAACGTGTTCGATGTGGCGGCTTTGCTGGATGATGCACAGAACAAGAACAGCCTGCTGGAGCACATAGAGCAGCTGCAGGAGGACATTACACAGGTGCAGGAACAGCGCACATTGACTTCTCTATAAAGGATAGTTAGTTTAGGGAACATCCAGTTTTACTTCATCACTTTGTATGCTATTAATGCAGCTATTTATAGTCTGAGACCTTTCCTGGATGGTGAAGCCAAAGATTTCACAGTTTCTGATTGTTTTCAAAATGTTAGTTCAGGAAGATTTTTTTTTGTTTGTTTGTAAAAAGTCTTTCACCTGCAAGCAAATGACTTGATAACAGGACTGACCTTAACATCCACCTAAAGCTACGATAAAGGAAATAAGGAAAGGTTATCAGGCTGTTAAACTCTGAAATAGAAATATGAAGCCTTCTTCCAAAAATGAAAACTTAACCTTCTGCGTTTCAGCTGAGGTCCAAGCTTGAAGAGACTGAGAGGGAGGAGATGCAGAAAGTCTCAGAGTTGGAGAAGAAGCTCATTCAGACTGGCAAAGAGGTTGAGCCCTTAAAGGTACAGTACACCCGTTTCATTCTTAGTCTTCAGAAAACCTGTGTTGTGAATGAAAATGTCTAAATGTGGTAGAAAAAAAAAGTGTACAAGCGACAGGGATGACCGCACCCTGGAGAGGATTGTGAAACAAAACCCATTCAAAAATGTGACGGAGATTCACAAAGAGTGGACTGCAGCTGGAGTCAGAGACAAAAACGACTGGACTGCTGCTGAGTTGTCCAAAGTTATGCCCTACTGATGAAAGTAAATTTTACATTACCTTTGTAAATCAAGGTCCCAGAGTCTGGAGAAAGAAAGTAGAGGAACTGAATCCATGTTGCTTGAGGTCCAGTTTAACGTTTCCACGGTTAGTGATGGTTGGGGTGCCATGTCATCTGCTGGTGTTGGTCCACTGTGTTTTCCAAGGTCAACACAGCCGTCTACCAAGAAGTTTTAGAGCTCTTCATGCCCCCTGCTGCTGACCAACTTTATGGAGATGCAGATTTAATTTTCCAACAGGACTTGGCCCCTGCACACAATGCCTGGTTTAAGGACCATGGTATCCCTGTTCTTAATTGGCCAGCAAACTCGCTTGAAATGTATCAGCTTGTGTGTAATGAATGAACATAATATACAAGTTTCACTTTTTGAGTGGAGCTACTGAAAAACAAACTTTTTCATGATGTTCTAATTATATGACGAGCACCTGTATGATTACTGAGAGGGGGTAGCATAACAACAAGAACAAAGGCCCAAAGATAAACACAACACCTTAATGAATTCTCAGAATCAACATGGAAGGGTAGTACAGCAGCAGTAATTCAGTCTCAAAAACACCTGTAAAAATTTGACAGGGAATGATAAGAAGAATGTTAAAGGAATTACACCTGATCCTGCATAAGTTCAAACAGTTTTGTTTATACTGTAAGCCCCACCCCAACCTTTTTTCCCCAATGAGAAACTCCCGACATGCACGAGACCAAACACACGCCTCAAGCTCGTTCACAATCTTCCAGAGGAAACAAGGCTTCATCGAGGGACTTTTGTCTTTCACATAAATGACTATGTCTTGGGTAAATTATATTTTCCTATGTGAATGCTCAACACTTACATGTATGCCATGTTGCTCTGTTTACCTAGCCTTGTCATGCATGTGATGGAGTAGTTGTTGCTTTGCAACGGCTCCGCACCTCGTTGTACCATTGGCAGAGAAAGTCTTCCCATTTTGTCTCTAGTTAATTGTTTATTCCTACCAAAAAATCCTGGAATCGCTCGATTAGGCAATCAATTAGTACATTGTTACTATCAAATTCCATATTGTAACTCATAATACATTGCATTTTTCTTAACCAGACAAAAATGTATTCAGGTATAGTTCCTTTAAAACTAACAGTCCCTCATGACTGCATCCCTGTCATGAAATGAGGCCATGCAGTCGTGCACGTATGAGCCAAAACAATAGAAACATGACCTGCCTGCTGTGTAGCCATACCGCCATATAGGGACCTCATCTGGGGCACCGTATCATGAGTCATTTGTAGTAATATAGGTTGTATAAAAGAAGCGATTACCTTTCTGAAGGCAAACTTAATGTTAGAGGATTGAACAGGGCAAACCTCCCTTAAATGCGGAGTGATGAAGTTCTCATTATGTCAACCTGATGTTATACACCTGTGAGTGATTTTAGTCATTTGTAGGTGGGAATGAACATGGGGTTGTCTCAGGTTTTTGAGCCTCAGAAACATTTTTTAATGGAATTTAGCAGAAAATGTAAAACGCATTTCATTCCGATATATATTTTTTTAAATATTGTTAAAAGTGACCTCAATATATCCAAATAGGTTAGAAAAACCCTGATCTCCTCATTTCTGTTTCATGACTGTATAGTCAGCAGCTGACATTCAGAGGAGACCTACAGATGAATTACTATGAATCAATAAATGTAATATTATGCAAGTGTTTAGCTGAGCAGGCTCAGAATGTCTTCCTCTGCAGCTGATTTAATCCAACTGGGTTTTGCATCAGCAACCAGATCAAGCGACAGACGGATGCGGATCCTCCGAAGAGCTAAAGGAGTTGGAGCTCAGGGTCCGGGCTCTGGTCGAGCAGGGCCTCCTTCGGCAGGAGCGCTCTCCCTCCGGGCATCTGGTGCTCGAGGTGGTCCAGCAGGGGGCACAAAGAGGTCAGCACCATATTACTCTAAATAATCGTCTGTCCTCATTCTGTGATGTTCTGATGACAGTCTGCAGGACATGTCGTTCCTGAGCTTTTTAAAGCACAGCAGGATTTTCATTCTAAGTCTCATTAAAGTGCAGCATATGCAGGCATAGAGGTTTATTCGTCATGTGTCTGATCTTTGCAGACACTGTGAAGGATCAAGTAGACGCGGCTTCCACCTGCTCGGAATCTCCGACTCCAGTCAATTTCCAACCTCCTCCGCCTCCTCCCCTTCCCCCACCTCCTCCAGGAGGCGCTGTGGCGCAGCAGATAGTAGGAGACTCAGGGGAGTTCACCGGCACAAAAGGTTGGAGTCAACTTAAAGCTGCTTTGTTTCAGTGGTGGGGGCTTCCTGTGCAGGCTGGAAAGGTGTATTCCATGTATCTTCCAGTCTGCACAAGTATGGAAATTGAAACTACATAATAATAAAATATTTCCAGATTTGTATCCCTGTTTTATATGTCTAAATGATTCATTCACATTCTTACAATGGTTGGTTTTTCAGGTTCTGTGTTTGAAGACTGACCTCTACATACCAGAACATTTTTATTTAAATGTATTTTAGTTTAAGTGGAGGGTTTAGTTATAGTTACCCCTGGAAATGAGAACCTTGAAAAGTCTGGAATTTTGACATGAAAAGTGTGAAGGAACCCCACACGTTCTCACCACGTTCCAGAGGTCTGGAAAAATCACAGATATTCCTTTAGACTCTCTAATGGGAATATTGTTCAGTGGGAAGATGTGTGAGTGTATTGTCAAACCTTTCAGGAAATTTATTTCTCATCAGACAGAGCATCATTCACCGTCCTCGCCAACGCAGTAAGAAAACAGAATTGGATCAGATTTGCTTCCCGGTTTGCCTCCTGGTGTTTTTCTGATGGAACTGGAGCCAACTGCTGACAATTATCTTTAAAGTCTCCTGGACATGTTCAGATTAATAAAATGATGTAGCAAACAAGCCGTTGACCTGAAAGTTTTCTTTATTTCTCCTACAGATAAACAGAAGCAGCCCATTCAGACCAAATACCGCCTGCCTCTGTTGAACTGGGACGCTTTGAAGTCAGATCAGGTGGAGGGAACCATCTTCAGCGAGTTGGACGACCAACGCGTCTTACAGGTTTAATATGTTCATTGTTTATTTAATTCAAGATCTGAATAAGTCAGCTTTTCTCTTCAGTTTATATGATGTTCAAAGGGGAAAAAAATACAAGTGAATCAGACAGAAGCCTACAAACCTTGTAAATAATTTTTAAGCAAAAATAAAATAAATTATTTTCCTGTTGGAAATATTGTTAATATTAAGTGTTTTGTTTTTATCTTCTTTTAACCATTTTTAGGGTGATTTTCTTCTAGAAATTGTGCACATCTTTCAGACGTTTAGCTAGGCAGGGATGTGTAGCCGGTATGCAGTGGCGGTTCTAGACCAAATTTACCAGGGGTGCCAGGGTGGGGCCAATGTGTTTTTTTCATGGGGGCATTAAAAACAAAAAACAAAACAAAAAAAAGTTAAAATGGGCAAAATTTTATCGTTTGATATATTAAGTGAGCTACTGAGCCAAAGAACCACGTGTGTCTCTGGAACCGCAGGTTGCAGACCCCTGCAAACTGTAATCTTGTTTCAATACGGCTGAAGCTAAAAGCGAAACACATTCATTTAAAAATTATTTAAATAAAAATTTAATGATTGTATGTACTATTGCATTTATTTATTTATTTATTTATTTTGCTGAATCATTTGTACCCAGATAATATGCTGCATAACTAGTAATAATAATTTAGGGGTAACAGCAGGAGTACTCGCTGTTTCTATATTTCACATAAAAACATTTAGATTATGTTATATATTTTATATTTTATCTACATACTGTTTTTTTCACACCCCAACGATCTCACACTGGCAGGTCTCTAACTTTTTCAAATCATTGGATATAAGCAGCAAACTTCTGCAGTTTGTGCTTTTGGTTTGAAACTATTTGTATTCTACCTTTTTTAAAGCAGTAGTTTTATATGTCTTTATTCAAACATTTTACTCAGATTGTTGAACAAAAATAATTAGACACTTGCCTAAAAAACGTTAGTGTCTGTGTAAGTCGTTCGTTCGTTTTTCTTTTGTTTTGTTTTTACAGCAGACTCAGGTTAGAGAAACGTCCATTAAAAACATGGCTCGGTTATTACACCAACTCTGTAATTACAGGATTTCATGCATGATATTAACTGTACATTGATTAATAAGAGAAAACCTTTAAGCTTTGGTTTACACTTAAACGTTTCTGCTGTTTGCCTGTTTTTTTTTTCTGTTTCAGGAGCTGGACATGGAAGCTTTTGAGGAGCAATTTAAGACCAAAGCTCAGTCCCCCCCTGTAGATCTGAGCACCCTGACGAAGAAAATGGCCCGAAAGACTCCCAGCAAAGTCTGTCTAATGGAGCCGAACAGAGCCAAAAACCTGGCCATCACTTTGCACAAGGAATGTGTGGCTGCCTCAGACATCTGCAATGCCATCGAGACGTACGTGCTGATCTTTAAAACCATCAGCTAAACGCTGCGACCAGTACATTCACAGACCTGTTGTCCACACAGATACAACCAGCAAGCTCTGAGTCTGGACTTCCTGGAGCTGCTGGAGCGGTTTATCCCCACAGAGCACGAGATGAGACTCATCCAGACCTACGAGAGCGAAGGCCGGTCGCTGGACGAGCTCAGCGAGGAGGATCGCTTCATGGTGCGCTTTGGCAAGATCCCGAGGCTTTCCCAGAGGATCAGCACGCTCACCTTCATGGGAAACTTCCCAGAGACCGTCCAGAATATCCGGCCTGTGAGTTCGTATGATCTGAAAAAGGACGGCAGAGAGTCACATGTTTCAGGAACAAATAAATAAAAAAAGATTAACCCCACCAAAGACCCAAAATATGTTTTATACTCTCTTATTATTTATACTCTTTATTTATACTCTTTAATAGAATCTTCTGTACAATCCTATGTGCTCCATCCAACAACTCTCCCAACATTACTTTGTTGCCAATGATACTCCTGAATTATTGTGCACACAATGAAAAAAGATCTCCAGTAGCATCTCTCATCTGCTTATACAGATTTTATATACAGCATGTTCCGTATATACCGTATGCTAACATATGTACTCTGTGAACAGGCACCTAGCTAAACAAGCCAATAACATTTTACTTCATAACATTTTCAATATTCAAACTCTGGCAACATGTTTGGAGGCAGAAGCTGGACAGCACTGTGTATGTGAATGATTTATTAGGATGCTGAAGACTGACAGCTGAAATCTCCTCAGCTTTCTCTCAGCATTTTATGCAGTGCAGTGACGGCGTCCACACCCTCCAATATATTATTGTCCTCAATTTCTATGTCTGACAAAGATAAACAGAATAAATGTAAAAAGCTGTTTTTAAATGATTAATTCTCCTTAAGGGGAAAATGCTACCCAAACAACACGCAGCCTTGGAGAAAATCCAGAAATCTCTCAAACAGAACCTGTCTGACAACAGGAAGTAGGTCAAAATATCTGAGAAAGCACCACATTAAACTTCAAGAAGCGATGACGGAAAGAAGAACTCATTGACACCTGACAGTATGGGGAGAGCTACAAAAGCATTTACAAGACGTGGGAGCTCCAGCAGACCATAGTGAGAGCCATTATCTTCAAATGTATCAAACGTGGAACAGGACAGAACCTCCCAGGAGTGGTCGGTCTACAACATGGGTGGGCAACCTTTCTGATGGGGAGTCTAAAATTCCCTTCCAGGTTAAAGAGCCGTATCAACTGTAGCAAAAATAAATTTAATAATACTGCGTTTCAACAGCGACAGGCTACAGACAATAACTTTATATAATTATATTTGACAGATGTTGGAAAAAGTACAGATCAGCCAATTACAAAAAAAAAAAAACACTTTTTATCCATAACGAGACCACTATAATAGCAAAGCACGCAC
This sequence comes from Fundulus heteroclitus, assembly GCF_011125445.2. Classification (NCBI taxonomy): domain Eukaryota; kingdom Metazoa; phylum Chordata; class Actinopteri; order Cyprinodontiformes; family Fundulidae; genus Fundulus; species Fundulus heteroclitus. Next base: position 13,181,250 of record NC_046370.1, read on the forward strand.
ACAACAGAAATTACAAATAGTATATATGCTCTCTTCACGCCACTGATGAGAAAAAATAACCTGACATGATGTGCACGTTAATATAGGTACACACCTGTTAAAGAGATCCCTGCCTCTGCTTTGCAGTTGCCAGTTCTGCTGTCTGGGGATCACACTTAGTAAGTTCAGCAATCAGATGACTGCGGGAGGCACTGAGGACACGTTTCACCTTAGAGAAAATCTGCTCGCACATTATGTAGAGCTAAATAAGGCCTTTTTCGATGTTCTTCAGACAGTTAAACTGGTCTGGCAGTGATACCCAGTGGGTGAAAATGCAAGCTCCAAGATTAACCACAGCTGTGGGTTTCAGGCTGCTGTCGCGGTTCTGCAAACTTTGTCCCCCACAGAGTCGAGCTGCATCCATGTCCTCTGTATCAAGCTAGTCAAAGAGAGACAAATGCAAGTTGACATTAAACCTTCTGGTTTGAGCAGAAAACATTGGTCCACGCACCAGAAAGTCCCAGGAACACGATGTGAAAACTGTCTCGAGTCTTCGGATGTTGTATGCATGTATTTCCGTGGCGTTGATGCTGCGCTGATCGGACAGCTCCCTAAAGGCATTCGAAGTGGTGGAGCATGGACGTGTCAACATCTTGGGAAAAAATACTGTCAGCGTTTGAATGAAAGCCGTGTTGCTCCCTGCAGTTTGTGTTTAAGCTTGTTAAGGTGTCTAGTCGTATCTGTGTGAAGTCAAAGTTTCATAACCCACTTTTCGTCTTGGAGTTTGGGATGGTTTAGCCCCTTTCTGACAGGAATGCTTTTACCGTCTCAAAAGAGGTTGGTGCCCCGCTTGGATAATTTATAGGGGAAACGTTGCAAGTGAGCGGAAGTGGTGGCTTAAAACACCAGAATTGAACAGGGCGATTACAGCATTTAGTTCAACTACAAAAATAACTTCTAGATGACTCATTGTCATGCTGTGACAAAGGTAACAGCAGCCACGACTAAATATATTAATAACAACATTGAAAAGGATCATATTTACCTTACACAAATGCTTAGTAACACTTTTCAGAAAACCATTGAAAAAGTGTTGAACTTCAAAACTTTGTAAAAAAAAAATAAATCTGATATGCTGAACAACTTTATTTGTATTATTTGTATTATTAACAGTTTTATTAAATCTGTAAATATGTTTAATGTTTTTTATAAACTTTCTTTTTTTATAAACTCCCAAAGCAGATATTGATTAAGGTTATGTGAGATCTGTGTTAAAACCAACATTTTTAAGATGTTTTGCTAGGGATCCTTTTGTTTCTGTAATGTTTTTGGAGAAACATTTCTTCTTCTCTCAACCAAGCAAACCCGAAGAAGACTGTATGTCCATCAGTTCATAACCTTAAGCAGGAAAGTTATCAAAAACAACTTAGCCAGCCTGAATAAATGAATAAAGGTTTTCAAATTTCCTTGTTAAAATTGTGAATTAGACCCAGTTGAGATGCCTAAAACGGCTCGTTCCTGATAAAAACCCCTCCACTGTAGCTAAATTAAAATATTTCAGAGAAGAGTGGGCCAGATATCCTTCACAGATGGCTTAATGCCAGTTATCACAATCACTTGACAGCAGTCGCTGGTGCCAGGAGTGGAACAATAACCTATTAGGTTTATGGGCCATAAACTTTTTCATAGGGCTAAGTTGGTTAGGATACAATTTTTCATGTTTTACCTATTTGGGTTATCGTTATCTGTTAACGTTTGGTTTAGGATTTGTAACAGAAAGAGAGCAACAGAAGAGATTTGCATGTGTGTGTGTTGGGGAAGTTAGCTCCTTACCTCAGAAGGTATTTATTTTATCTATTAAGATTTAAAATATATCAAATATGTTAATGTCTTAAAGTTCTTGTTTGGTTTTAGGAAAATGTTTTACAGGACTTTTGCAAAACCTTAACTCACTTTGCTTTGTCTTATTGCAGCAACTGAACGCCATCATTGCAGCTTCGATGTCTCTCAGATCATCCGTGAAACTGAAGAAAATCTTGGAGGTAAATATTAATATTTGAATAGTTAAACTCTCGACTAACACATTCGGAGCTGCAGACAGAGGAGAAAACACAGCGAAAATTAAATATCGTCTCCTACCTTTATCAAAGCTTAAATATGTGATGTCACAATGTGCTTCTATATGTTTCTCATGTGAAGATTATTTTGGCGTTTGGAAACTACATGAACAGCAGCAAGCGAGGCCCAGCATACGGTTTCCATCTGCACAGTTTAGACCTGGTGAGAAACTTTAAACTGGATTAAAGTTTGGGCCGGCAGCCACAAGCGGCAAAACAAGAAAACAAAAAAAATAATTAGTGAGCATCTCATTCAGTCTGTTTAATTTACTTTTTGTTTGTTAACTTCTTTCAGCTACTGGACACTAAATCAACAGACCGCAGACAGACGCTGTTGCATTTCATTGTCAGGATCATCCAGGAAAAATACCCGGAGCTGCAGAACTTCTACACAGAGCTGCACTTCCTGGACAAGGCAGCGCCCGGTAACCAGACATCACACTGGTCTAACCAACAAACAGTAGCAAAGATCAGGCTTCTGCAGAACTTTTATCAGACAGCAGTTATTTTCAACATCTGTGCCTTGCAAGGTTCTGCTTGAATCATTTCAAAATACTGATTTTAAAGATTAAGTAGGGTTTTTGATGCCAATCAAATTTTATGTGGAGGGGAAAGTGATAAAAAAATGGCTAATTGGAACATAAAAGTTTTTTAGATTTTAGAAATTAATGTTTGCCCAGATTTAGCTCCCACAAACACATTTGACAGTTTCCCTCTGTGCGTAAAAAACCGAGCGCACATGAAATTTTGACAGGTCAAAAGACAAAGAAAGCCATAGAAGAGGACTAATGCATTTGCAGCAGCAAATGTCTTTTCATCACATCTCTGCTGGAATATTTCTACAGTATTATTTTCAACCATATCCCAGTCTTTTTTCTTCTTTTTTTTTTTTTTGCTGTATAGGCAATTGACATTTTGTTAGAATTTCTATCACACAGAACAAACCCTGGATCATTCATACTAAAGCCTTTAGCTTACAGCCTTCTGCAATTTTTCAGGCCTATATACCTACAGTATATTAAACCGTCTGTGTTTCTCCGATGATTTTTCAGGTGTCGGTCATAACTAATGCTGTCAAACTAGTGAAAGCAAATTCTTATTGCTTAGTTGACAAATTTAACAAAGATTTAGTGCTTTTATTTTTACTTATTTTAATTAGAGATCCTCATCATTTCAGTTTGGGAAAAAAATTACTCCCCTCTTTGGATTTATAGTGTTGGAAAAAATATAATCAAAGTTTACTGCTACAGAAAAACAAAAATGCAACAGAAGAGACACGTTTATTTCCTCTCTTGATTACTGCCGCTTTCATTCTGAACCTTGGTCTTTCTGCATTGTAGTATCCTTTGACAGCATCCTGAAGAATTTGCAAGCTATGGAAAGAGGCATGGAGCTAACCAGGAGTGAGTTCTCAGCAGAAGAAAATCCTGTCCTAAAAACATTTCTGACCACCAGCGTCCAGCAGCTCGACTCTCTGACGGCCGATGGAAAGACAGCACAGGTCAGCCTCAGTTAACTCAACTTTTGTTACAGTTATACCTTTTTCATTTCTGTGCCTAACTTTTTTTTTCCTTTTTCTTTTTTTGCGGGGGTCACTGCCATTCAGGATGCATACGAGTCAGTTGTGGAGTACTTTGGAGAAGATCCCAAAATGACTCCGCCCTCTGAGTTCTTCCCCATTTTTAACCGGTTCGTCAAAGCTTACAAGGTCAGAGATTTCACAGCTCCTTCAGCTCTCTGAGCAAACAGGTTTTTAATTAAAAACAGTGGTGATGAGCTGTTGTTTAGGTCTGGTCCTTAAAGCGGCGTGAACCAGTTTACATCCGAAACATGAGTTCATATTGAGCTTTATCTGCAGCCGTCAGTCTGATTGATCTGTTTGTTATTGTTTGACAGCAAGCCGAGCAGGACAACAAGCGCAGAGAGAAACAACAAATTCCAACCTCTGATGATCAGTCGGCTCCTCCTAAACCTGAAGCTCCAGGGAATAAGGTGACAGCTCAGCTTCTGTTTGCCAATGATTTACACAGACGTAACAGATTAAATGTGCTTTATCGTTTTAAATTACCATAAATTACTCTTTGTACTAGCCATCAAGCCTCTGGCCGACATAATAAGACAGGATTCAGAGATAAAAGGTATAAATGTGAGTCAGATGATACATAAAATCGGTCTTCATCTGCAGTGAACATAGCTCTTTACTTAACAAACCCATTTAAGTCTCTACAGAGAGTTTTACAGTCTTTTGATTTCATCTCTGGATAAGTCTGACTCAAAAATTTTGATTATATAGAATATCTGCAAACATGTCAATTTAGATGGTCCCCAAATGGAATAAGACACCCTGGGGTCATGGTAGATAATAATCTTAAAAATCTATACATAGACAATTATTTGGAACTGGATAATGTAATGAATGACACCCGATATTCAGCCAAACAGAGTTACGATTTAAAAGGTTCATTGAAGGAGATGAGTTGTGGCAGGTGAGGCATGCAAGCAAAACCAGACTAGACAGATGAGTGATGGCTGAAGGTGTCGGCAGGCAGGGATGAGCAGACCAGAAGACGCAGATAGCGACGGACCAGAACAGGCGGTGTGGGCCGGGGAACCACCAGAACGGGCAGAGAGAGCGGCTGGAACTCACGAGGAAACGAGCAGAACTTGTGCTGCACACAAACACAGGCAACTTTTATCAGAAGAGTCCAGCTGGCTGAGCTCACAGGAACTGGTAGAGGCAGTGCACACCTCAAAATATGAGACGAGATCAGATAAGAGGTTCTAACCATGAGAGGATGACTGAGGCAGGTATATGTAGACAGGTGAACAGGTGAGCTGAGTTGACTGTATTCAGTAGCGACAGGTGGAGCTGATCTAGAGCAGAGTGGTACTGGAGGGAGACTGAGCTGATTGGATGATGGCTAAGAGGTGAAGGCTGATTAAGGGAAGTCTAGAAAAGTCCAAAGCAAAACAAACAAAAACCATAATCATGACAGGTAAGTTGAGGATTTACAAAAAAGGGAAATCTACCTATCAGCTTGATTGGCAGGATAAGTTGTAGTAAAATAAACATACTAACCAAGCTGCAGTATCTCTTTTAGTCCTTACCCGTTCCATTATCAAGTGTTTTCTTTCAAGATGTCAATGAACATAGAATTTAGTGGTCAGTATGAAAAGAAACACAACAAAACCAATATGAATTCAATGATGAATTTATATTGGTTTGTTTCATGTTAAGGAAAGTTTGCCTGCAGGCTTCTCTCATTTTTTAAATTTAGAAATGGACAATGAAGGGGTTTCCTGATCATGCATCAAACAAAGCACAAAATACTCTTGTTGTTTTTTTTTTTTTTTGCTTTTGCAAACAGCTTTAAAGAATCTGTATAATGTGTAGGATAATGCAACCAAGATTTGAGAAATCTAAGGATAAATATTTTAGGTTAATTTAATGTAACCAGAAACAATAAAACCGTGCCCTTTTCCACACCAGGATTTATAGAACATACACATAAGAAAACACACCTCCTATCATTTTAGACTCATATTTTGAAAATCACAGAATTTTAAAAATAGAATATGTATAGAAACTGTGTGTAAATAATTACTTTAGCAGCAGGCCTTTACATGTTTTTTTTTTTACTTTTGTTGTATTTTTCATATTTTATCATCGTAAAGACCCAAAATCACCACAAAAGTGCATTAAGGAAATGAATTGCCTCATAGACGCAACTGGTGGTCCATTCTTCATTTGTTCTGTTAAAAATTCAAGATTAAAATTATTACTATGTCAGAAAAAAACACAAAGTAAAACATGAACGATCTGATGGTGGCAGCTGCATAAAAATTGGGTCATAATTTAGAGGATTTTTTTTTCTTACTGCTGCATCAATCCTATTTATAACTTAATCCAATCTATCCATCTGGTCACATTTATCGCGCGTTTTGATGACAATGTTTTGTCATCATAACTGATCCAGAGACACGATTAGAAATGCCCTTTAGTGCATGTGACACTGTTGATCCTGAGTCTGCTTTCTTCTTCCAGGTTTATGTCATGTGCAGACCACCTCACATGGATCTGATTGCAGAGCTGAAGAGGAAGCAGGGGTCTCCTCTGATGAGGGAGGGGAAAGACGGCGCCATCGAGGACATCATCACAGGTAAGAAACCAACCGAGACTCCGCTGTGTCTTTACGCTGCTTGCATTGCGCAGCAGATCATATCTCCTAGTTGTCAGAGCTCACCATCTAGCATTTAGAAGTTTCCTCAATTTTAAACATACTGAATGATTTAAAGAAAGAATTAGCTTATCTAGTCAATAAAAGTAGGATAAACCTGTAAACGGGGTTAGAAAGATCTGCATACCAGGTATTGGTCACTCTCCTTTCTGTTGTTAAAAAGGAGTTTCATCAGTCACCCAGACCCTCTGAGAAATACATCAGCTGGTCATACATCAGGGACATAAAAGTAAATTGTTGGTTTTTAATTATCTATTTTAACTGTTCTCTTCCCAGGGTGGAATGATTATACAACATAAAAACTTTGGTTTACAAATAATTTAATTTATTTAGGATGTTCTCTAATTCAAACAGGATTAAATATACCCTTGGACCACATGTTTTTATTTTTTTCTTCAATATTTTTTGCATCCACTATCATGTATTGCTTATTAGAATTTTTAGGATAGATGTAAATCGTCACATTCCCTCAAATCACGTGCATGCACAAACCGAGTACACGTTTCACAAGCACCAAGCAAATAAAACGTGAAACGGCTGAGGAAAGTAGAACTCGCATCCCGATGCATTTCTATACTGCAAGGAAACAAAACCATGTTCGCGAGCACGAATTGACCAATGACTTCACGGCAGAGGCCAATGTGCGCTCAACTTTTAAAGTGCACTCAGCTGTTTGTTCTTCCCTCACTCGATTGCAGCACTTTTTCCAGGAAACTGTTATTAGAAGCTTGTGGAAAGATACGCTGAACATTTGACACAAGTCAAAAGTTTATAAGGCAAATCTAGCAAATACTGAAGAAATTTATTTGTGGACTGTAAAAAATAGCCATTATATGCAAGTCATATCTGACCTAAAACAGGAAAGGTTTTGGTCTGCTTCACTGTCAGACAATGTTTGCTTTTATACAGTATATGTAAATATCTTTGTACAAGTTTATGCTGCTACAGATATAGTTATTGTTTCAACTCCAAAATTGAATCTTATTTAGTCTTACACCAAATAGATGGGTAAATAAATGTGTTATTAGGACAAGAAAACTGAAATCAAGCGTGTTCATCAGAACACGCTTTTGATATCCTGAATGGAAACCAAAAATGTTAAACATGGAAGTTCTACCTTTCTACTAAATCTGAAATTTCTCCTTGCAATTTCTTTTCAGCTGTCTTCAGATTTAACACACCTTACTAGATTTACTCCATTAGGAATCCAGGAAAAACATAAACTATCACTGAATCTACTGCTTTTCTGTTTCTAACGTTTTCCTCCTTTCAACAAACCCCTTTTCTTTCTCTTTCCTGTGTCCCTCCTCTCTTCCCACCCATCTCTTCAGCTCTTAAATCTGCACCCCTCTCAGCGCTCAAAGCCAAACACTCCTCTCGTCTCTTCTACATCTCCGTCATCATGAGGCGATGAAAGAGGAACAGAGGCATAATAAACAAAAGAGTATGTCCTGGAAACAAACTGTGATGTAACGCTAAAATAGTTGAAAGCCTCACGGATATGGATAATTGTCACAGTTTAAATCAAACTGCTGTTGGCTTACATCTCAGCAGGCGTTTCAGAAACTCTGCCGAAGCAGTCGACGTCTGTTTACAGAGTTTCCTCTAGAGACTTCAGTTCCTCTGAATCGTCTGAAAGTGTCTGCAGGATAGAAGTCCTAGTTAGTTCCTTTTAAACTGAAATATATATATTTTTTATAGCTACGTTTAAGGCTTCTGAAAACATCCACACCTTAACAACACTCAGCTTTTATGTAACAAGAAGCAGATATGCTCATTCCATTGATGCTTTTAAATCAGCAAATAATTATCCTAGATAAACTATGGATAAAACTGCATACTGTATCCATACAATTTAACCAAATAACTATATTTATTTAGTTCACCCCCTTAACCCCAGGTTAAGGCACAGTCACGTGTGCTTGTCTGGTGAAGTTAGACCAATCTGAGTTTAGAGCAGGGATCGTTGTCCTGCAACTTTTAAAATGCATCTCTGTTCCAACACAATAAAATGACTAAAATACCATCTAAGCATGTCATCGAGTTCTGGAGCAGCCACTCTTTTGATTCAGATGTCTGGAAATAGGGATGCATCTTAAAGTTACAGGTCTGAAGTTAGAGACCCCTTGGTCAGAGGAGGAACGATATGAGAGTTACACCAGCTCGGTGTTTAACCTGCTTTACATAGTCCATTGCTGCTGTAAAGCATCTTGTCCCATCTTGTTTCTGTTTTCACCTCAGATTTAAGGAATCAGCCGTACAGACGGACAGACGGGGCCCGTCACAGCTCCAAGTGGAAACCAGGCCAACAGCTTCAAGTTTCTTCAGACATCTCCCTCTGAACACTGGGGAGGTAAAAGTATGAGTTGTCTAACAGTGAAGGAAACTCTTCAATCTGTGTTTTCGTGTTCTGGTGGGGGTGAGGGATATCCCAGCTGGAGATCTCTAACGTTTTCCTGCTCCTCACAGTGAACGTGGCATTAGAACTGATCCAGAATTTATATAATCTAATGTATAAAACGTTGAATTATCTGCTTGATGTTAATGATGCTGAGTGTCATCTGAGCTAATCAGGACAATTACATAAAAGAGGGAGCCTCTCAGCTTAGATCCGAGACAGCAACGTCATTAATGATTCACAAATGTCAGAATCACAACTGAATCTGAATCATAAAGGAAAATCCTGACAGAGGCTCGGAAATAATGTTTAATTATAAATAATTTTCTCTGCTGTTATTTGTGTCTGTGGGACTTTTCATGTATTATGCTGAAGATTTTAATAAATTATTTTAATACTGAAATCATGCTTTGCTTCAGCTTTTGAACAAATAAAGTATTTTATACTCCTCTCAGTTTTATGTATTTACATTTGTCATTGGTGGTACCATGAGAACAATCATAAATTATAGAAAGTCAAAACATGATTAACTGCGATGGACTGGCGATCTGTCCAGCGTGTACCCCGCCTCTCGCCCATTGACAGCTGGAGATAGGCACCAGCACCCCTTGCGACCCCACAAGGGATAGACGTGATACAAAATTGATGGATGCATGGAAAACATGACTAAATGCAGTTACTGTGTGCAGTTTAGTGATAAGAATTACACTTTTATGTCACTGGAGTTCTGAGGAAGTCATTTTCAAAGTAGATGTTTTTAAGAGCAACACTTACTGTATGTTTACAGGGCTTGGACTGCAGTAATGTGCTGTCAAAACGCTACATTTGGGTTCTGACTGAAAAGAAGTTGCAAACACTCTTTTGAATTTCATTATTATATCACATAATATTGAGATGTGATTTCAGGTTCATTTCACCCAGCCTTACACATATTCCCTTACTTATAGAAAAAGTTAATCGGCCCATGTCCAAGCAGGTTTATTATTCTTCATCACAACTTGCTGGAGTTTTAAATGTTTCTCCCTATTTTATGTTGTAAGTAAACTTACAGGTATGTCAAGTTGGTTAAACTGCTTTGTAATAGATACAGTAAGAGGAAGACAACATAGAAAACCACCGTAATGAACACCTTAAGTTCATGTTTAATATGTTGCTTACATTCCTTGAAAAACTGCATTAAAGGTTGAGACCGTCCTCAACATCTGCTTCCTCTTTCAGGGAAGTTACTGCAGGAAAACATATTTTGCTGCAGAGAGAAACCAAATCTTCTGAAATCTTCCTCCTGAGAGCTGCTCTCATGTGGCCAATTACTGCAGTTTATCCAACACAGAGACACACTGAGGTCTCAACCCTTAGCGCTGGCCACATTTACAGCCTCACAGAAGATTCTGCAGCTCCTGCACCCGCTACTTATTAAGGTCAAATTATTTCACATTTCTTAAACTGTGGATATGTGCACTTTCATCCGCTTTATGTGATTGTTTTTGAATGTTTCAGATGCACAGGCTTCGATTATTTTTTTTTCAAAGTTTAAATACATTTTCAACTGCATTGAGACTGAGAATACAGCAGCAGCTGATCGCTGCCACCACCAGACGACAGTAAAGGGTTAAATGACTGAGCAGTTTCACCAAACTGCATCGCAACTGTGACACAGCTCAACTGCATAAAAGCTAAAAAAAATAAAAAACAATCTGGGCTGGAGATTTGCAAGGGCAGAATCTTAAAAAAGGAAGATGCTTCCACTTTGTCTCCTTGTAAGGAAACAGCATCGGTTTCAGGATCTACTGTAGCAAACCTTTGATGATTAGGGCCTGGTAATGCTTAAATGTCCCCTCGGGACCCTAATCTTTGTCCTGCTACTCTTCCGGAGTCATTAAACTTTCATCTATTCCACACAAACGTTGGCTGAGCTCGTCAAGCTGCGGATCAGATTCAACTGAGCACATATTTAATTAGTATCCAGGCGTTGGACTGTGACATTTATTTATCAGAGGGGAAAACTCCAGAGTCAACATGATTAAAACTGCTACGGCCTCTGTTAAATGATCAAATGCTCATCCTTTATTAAAGGGGGAACAAGTCCTACATCTCTATCATAAAACTCCATCGGCAGCAGACAATAACAAACATCCGAGCTGTGTTTATGCTGAAGCCAAATCTTTGTATAGAACAGTATATAAAAGGAAAACTCTGGGTCAGAAAGTAACCAAAATCAGTTAACTCCTGCAAAATCTTTAAGATGCATGCACTATTTGGTTCAAGCAAGCATTTGTATTAATTTGCTCCATCACATCTGTTTTCAACCTTCTTACCTCAACAAGAAGATGAGTGACCCATCAGCGGAGCGGAGAACATCCGAACCTCCATCAGTGGCTGAACTCCAGCGATCGCTGCTCCATGTTTTTGTTCATAGTGACACATAAGATCCAGACTTTGTAGAAAATGGTTCAACTTTTAACTAAAATAAAGCCATGGAATTTTAAACTTACATTCATGATGATCTGTCGTCAAATACTGCCAACTTTTCTTAGGTGTTCTTTGACTTTGGTGGATTCATTTATTTGAATCCAAGTTGAAAGTATAACTTTGAGCACAGAAAGTAATAAACTCACTTAGAGACTCTCATTCTAGAATCTCATTCCAGGTCATGTCTATTTGGAAGTCCATTCAGGACCTTTTGTGGTGCTTCTGTCACATCAGTCAGGAATGCAAGGCGACAAAATAATGTACCAGAGGGTCACCTTTATTGTCACAAAAACACAACAGGAACGTACAAAAAGCAGCAACCTGTTTGTTGGATTTTTCTCACATGAAGCAGCAACATTGTTATCTTTTCCATTCACAGATTTGTGCTTTGTTCTGCACGGATTAGTTGGTTTTTACTTACAGTATACTGACTTTGTAGTAGTTTATCATTCTTCTTCACAGTTCACAAACAACACTTACCCCACACAGCAAGCATCACTTTCAAACTGAAGGAACAGCTTTTAGTTGATAAATATCATTTAGGTATCTTTCTACATAAATGTGATAGTTGTACTTTTTTTCTTATTATTTATTCTGACAGTAGGGCCTTAAACAGAATACAAAAATCTATATGTCGCTGTACAGTTTTCTTTACTCTATGGTACACTCACAGGTACACACAGAATCAAAATGAGACGTCACTTCAGCTGGCGTGCAGATTTTCCAGGAATGTTTACAGTATGCATGCCATTTTGGAGTATTTTTTTCCCCTCTATTTATATATAGATATAAAAAAATCACATAAAATCAATTTGCAATATATTATTCGGGTTTATATACATGATCTGAACATCCACAAATGGTTGAACAATCACACATTCATCAAGAAACCATCAATAAACACTTGAATCTGTATAATCTGACACACTGTTGGTTAGAATAGAAGAAAACAGTTTCAAACGGGACGTCTCATCGGTGACGGGATTGTTTGCTGTGCTTTTTCTTTAATAAATGCAGTGGCACTATTTTACAGTTTGTATTAGGAGCGTCTTCTGGTGTCTACAGCAACGTGTGACTGTGGTTTGTTTCATGGTTCGCAGAAAAAATAAAATCTTTAACTCAGAAAAATAAAGAATTTACAGAATAAATGTGTCACATGCTTATGAATCCTCTTCAAGTATAAAAATACAAAAAAAGCTTGATTATATAAAACATAGATGACCTTTTGTTGTTTACTTTTTTACATGTTCTCTCTAAAACAAAAACTAAATGGTTCTATAATAATATACATACAATATATCAGAAGTGGTTCTGGTCAGATTTGAACTTTTCTAGATTATTAGTTAATCTGCTACTACATTTCATAAACAGGTAACCTATAAACTCTTTATATAGTTTCCCTTTGTGGTATAAATACTGATTCTCTGCAGAAACACTGGTCGTTTCATTTTAATCCAAAAGCCTTCATCTTGTTTCTGTTTCAGTCCAAATTTCAGAAAAACTTTAACAGATGTAAAACATGTTAACATGTCTATGTCCCAGTTTTGCACGTTACCATATATAAACGTGAATCGTGACCTTAACAAGGTTTTATTAAAGAACTTCTGAGTGTCGCGCTCTCTGGTGATATTAAAAGTGTTTAAACAGAACATTTTCAGACAAATGGCCCATGTTTTTAAGGAGAGTGGGACAATGTTTGCTCTGCTTGTGCATTTTAAGTGCTAAGACTGAGGTGTTTGTGGGGCAGTTGTGCACAAAACCCCAGATTGCAGAAAACTGCAGATGGAAGGAAAGCAGCTTTGACACTTTTTTCACTCAAACATTTTAGTTTTATCTCATACTATAATTCATATAACTATGGTTAAATAAACATAAAGATACCTTTGAATTATGCAAGGTGAGAGTATTCTAGCAGATATGTATTTATGGAAATGAAATGGACCTGTTTGTCTTCTGGTGGGCCTTGAAATGTTATAAACTGGTTTCATATATATATATATATATATATATATATATATATATATATATATATATATATATATATATATATATATATATATATATATATATACATAGTGCTGTGAGAAACTATTTGCCTTTAGATATAACCTAAGTAAATACAAAGACATTTTTAAATAATGACTTCATTTGTTAAATGCTATGAAAACCAACCTGGCCTTGTGTGAAAATGCAATCCCTTCACTTGTTAAATTCCAAAGTCACTGACTTTTTGTTCGATTTCACTCGCCACACCTAGGCTTGTTTAATACCAAATCTTTAGAAAAAAGAAACTACTCACGCAGAACCTGACCGACAACATGAAGTTGGCTTTACGGTCTTGACGAGCAATGCACCATGGTCCAATCAAAAAGTATAAAGACCTTGAACAGATGAGTAAGGACATCTTTGACTGCTTTTAGTTGGGGGTACATATTTCCATTTCTAAGCCGTTTGGGCTCCAGAGAGCAGCCATCCACAAGAAAGAACAATGAAAGAGTGAGCTTTCCCAGGAGTGGCCCGGCTTATCAAAATAAATCCAATGGTGCGTCGACTCACCAAGGTCAAAATAACCCAGAACAACATCTAAAGCTTTGCAGGCCCCGTCTGCCTCAGGTAAGGTCAGTGTTCATGGTTCAATGACAAAGAGACTGGACAACGGCATCGATGGGAGAGTTCCACGGAGAAAACCTAAGCTCACGAAAAAATCAGAAAGGCTCATCACATATTTGCAATAACTCATCATGATTATCTTCAACACTTTTCAGTGATGATTCTATAGGCCGATGAGACAGAAGTGGCACTAAATGGATGAAGTGCATCCCAGTGTTTCAGAAATAGAACATTTTACAGTCAAACATGGTGGTGGCGGTGTGATTATGATGTCAGGACTGTAGATGAAAACATAAATCCTGCTCCCTACCAGAACAGAAGAATGTCCGGCCATGAGATTTGTGACCATACGTTCTTGGGTAATGCTGCAGGATAATCATCAAAAGCACACCAGTTCACTGCTTAATGGCCTGACATAACCTGCAACTACAAATTATGACACAAGCATTTATTAGGTTTACCCCTTCGGGTTGGGCCGGCTGGGTTTGGATAGCTTTTTCCCTGCTCATCTATGGAAAAAATAACCAGTAAACAGATTTTCAAAATGTAATCAGGTCATCTTTGCCTTATGTAAAAAATTTAGTTTGATGATCTAAAATATTTATGCGACCAAAACCGAACATAAAACTAAAGTGGAAAAAATAAAATCAGGACATATTTAAAGTGCCCTAAGAGGCCAGAGCTCACTCTGTGCGTTAAAGTAGAGGCAGTATGCGTTTAGAGAAAAACCCGGATAGGAGCAGGTTTAATTTGGCCATAATAAATGCATAAAACATGACCACAGCGGGTGGGAGAGAAACAGGGGGCAGATTTGAGGCGGTAAGAATAAAGTCATAACAAAATCAGCATCCCAATTAACATCTTAAGTTCACATGAACTAGCTCTTGATTCAGGTCCGTTTCAAAATGGTGAACTCTAAGCTAACGTTGCTCTTGTATGTATTTATTTCATTTTAAAAACACCCTGCACAGGTGCAAAAGGCAGTGAATTAAATTTAAACAAGTTCAAAACACAACGGTTATCATTAAGCCCTGCTGGTCCCAAACTGCTTGATGACAGGTCGCAGGTGAGTCAGCTGATAAAGTTTAAGTACTCCTTTGATTTACATGTCGGGCCAATATGTTGCAACCCTTTCAGAATATGGTTTGTCAAAATGCAGCCGCATTTAAATACATTCAATAAGCATACCATCAAGAAGTTAATTAATTTCAGTAATTTAATTTGAAAAGGGAATCATAGCTATTATATCGATTTATTAAATAGATACCCATTCCAAGTTTATTTCTGGTGAGTTTGATGATTACCACTTACAGTAAAAAAAAAAAAAATAATGTTTCCAAGACACGTAGAATATCAACCAAAACCAATTAAAAGAAGCTTTTCTAGCACTGAAATGTTATGGCCGATACAATCATGGAGGAGACTGTTAACTAGATGTCCAGCCACAGACACCCTCTGCAAGGATGGTGAGCAACTACAGGTTGCTGCTAAAGACGCTGATTGTTCTCAAATTGCTGTGTCCAAGTATGAATATAGAAGGTTAAAAGGAAGGAAAACTGTGGTAGAAACAATCACAGCCTTTAGAGGATTGGAAAGCAAAGCCCTTTCAAGAGTTTGGGTAAGATCCACTAGGCATGAACTTGGTCTGGAGATGCTGCTTCGTAAACCACCACAAAGACTAATCCAGAACATGGGCTACAATCTTTCCTTTTTCTTTTGGGCTAAGACATTCCTAAAAACAGAAGCGTCTTACCTGGGCTAAGGGAGGAAAAAAGACCTGACTGTCGCTCAGTGGTCCAACCTTATCTTTTTTAGCTGTAAATAAAGTTTGCATTTCATTTGGAAATCCCCAGAGTCTGGAGGAAGAGAGGAGAGGCGCAGAATCCACGTAGCTTAAAGTTCCAGTGTGACGTTTCCACAGACGGTGATGAGCAGGTGTCATCTTCTGGTGTTGGTCTACTGTGTTTTTATCAAGCCCACAGTCAACACAGACATCCACCAGGAAATGTTAGAGCACTCAAAGCTTCCTTCTCCTGACAAGCTGAATGGAAATGCTGATTTCATTTTTTCAGCAGGATTTGGCTCCTGCCCCTAAGTTACCAAAGTTACCAAAGGGTGCATTACGGTGCTTGAACGGCCAGCAAACTCACATCAGGAGGAAGACGGAAGGCTCCTCAATCAGCGCTGGAGACGAGCTGAATAGGGTCTATTAAAACAACCTGCGCTTCACCTCAGCAGAGCCTCCTTGGCACAAAAGGAGCCCTGACAAACTATTGAGCAGACATACTATCCAGTAGGTCCACATTGCTGCATTATAATCACTTTCTATTGAATTAATGTAACACTGGAAATTTCAGAGAAACATAATGAAAGTTCTCATTATATGTCAGCCTTAATCATTGAAATTAGAAACAAACACTTATAATGTATCACTATGTCTCATAAATGTATACAAGTTGTACTTTTTGAAGTTAATTACTGAAATGTAGTTTTCAAAGATAATTTAATTTACTGACACGGACCTGTATCATAATAATAATAGATGGACGTACTGTAGGAGAACCACCAATGTTGCACCCTTTGTTGTTACAACACATGCAGATTTTATTTATTTTGTCCTCCAAAATTCTCAAAGTAAAGCTAAAAATCTCACTTTGTTTAGCATACAGGGGATATTCTTTGGCCCTTTATCGAGTGAAAAACTGGGACATAGATCTGGTTTTAGGTTGTTAGTTATGGCGGAAGATGGATTTACACATTAGATGTGTTAAACTGCTTCATGATGCAGGTCCAGAACTGCTGCAGTCACTTTCCAAATTTCTACATGAATCAGTGGAGTCACAATTCTATCTCAGCAGACAACAGGAGCTCCTGTTTGCCTCCAAGCTGTGACATTTTAGCCAACGGTCACCTTCGAGGTGTGAATTAGGATTTAGAGGTCCAAAAGTGGAATGATCCGAGTACTCAGTCCTCACGTAATTAGTCCAGATGAGACCTGAGAGACCTGAGAAGCAGACAGGATGACAAAAGGCAAAGCAAGTGACGAAGAGGAGAAGAAAAAAAAAAGAAGGCTGGCTGACGGACTGAAAAAAAGATGTCAGGTAAAGCAGAGAAGGAAAACGTCTGCAGAAATGATGATGATTGGCCGGATCAGTGAGTAGCAGAAGCTCAGGACTGCCCCAAAAAGCAAGCAGAGGGAGGAAGGGGAGGTTTCAGAGCAAAAAAGGGAAAAATTTAATGGAAACATGAAGCAGTGAAAGGGGAGAAAACATAAAAATCAAAATTTACTGACAGACAAATCAAGTTTTTGTTCAATCTCTTAAACCCTTCATCCCTGCACTGCTCTGCGCTTCGATCTGATTGGCCGGCAGGGACGTCAGGTTTTGGTGCATCGGCGTGACGGTCCTCGAGTCGCTGAGCTGACGCAGAGCTGCTGTCAGAGCTGCAGGACAGAAAAATCTGTCCTTATTCTGCTCCTCTTCTTCCTCCGAGTGATGCAGCAAAAGAGGAGGGAGAGGAGGGAGAGGAGGACAGTAACAAAAGGGAGGATGCAAGGAGATTAGGGCTGCATAAGAAAGGATTGGAGATAAAGAGAATGGAGTTAGGGAAGAAGAAACAGCCAAAAAAGAATAAAGGAGGTGAGGAGTCAGTTTAGAGGAAGGAAGGAAATGGGGCGAGAGGAGAACAGTCTGAGATGCTTGGTAAGTTGATGAGAAGCAGCAAACAGGAGAAATAAGGACGACAGACATGAGAACGGGAGTGTAGGAGGAGGAATGCGAGGAGCCCACAGCTCGCAATGAGAGTCAGAAAACGTTTCAGTTTCTGACCCCATCTTTCAAACCGACCGGCAGCAGAAGCAGCAGCAGCAGGAGTCTCCGTGGCTTCTCTCCAAGCCAAATTCACCAAGCAAGTGAAAAAAAAAAGAAAAAAAGAAAAAAACAACAACAAAAAATAACAAAACCAAAAAAGCCATCTGTCCCTTGCTCCCCTCTGCTGCCACTGCTGATGAACGGCTCGGGAAAATGAGCGGGACAGACAGTTTACCCTCCCATCAGACATCCGGGAGTCTGCAGACGGTTTGTCCGTCCAAACGTTCAGCGCACCGAGAGGCTTTGTAGGACAACAAGTTACGTTCAGTGTTGGAGAAAGGATGCAGGACAACAACCTGACCCAGAGTCTTTGGATGATTCTGGTTGTGTTACAGAGCCTTACAAACTAATTCCCTGGAACGTGTTCCCATTTTGTGACATTAAGACAACAAACTTCAACGGACTTTAGTGGGATTTTAAGAATTGAAAGTTGGAATGAAAAGCTGTTTTTTTTTTTTTGGAGTCTGTCTGTAGGAGCTTTGCAAACCTAGTTCTTGCTCGTTCTTTTTTGCAGCTCAGTTAGAGTAAATGGGGAGTGTCAAAACATACATTTTGACGTCTTACCAGATATTCAGCTGGCTTTAGGTCTAAGCTTTGACTTGTCCTCTCTAACACATGCATAATATTAGATCTAAATAATTAAATCGTAGCTCTGGACTCTGTGTGAAAAGAGCCACTTCTTCCACCTGTTTGCTGTGACTTAACTTGCTGCAGTTTGAAGGAAACGGGAAACATGACTTATTATGGCTTTCTTTCTTTTTGCCTGTCTTCTTCAGACCAGGTGCGGAAATTCACCGTCATTGTTGGGGGTGAAGTGTTAATAAACAGATTTCTCAAGAAAATTTTTTGGGGGGGAACACACCAAAGGTCAAGTGAAAGGTATAACTGTAAAATGTACACCTGCAACCTTATCAGCACTGCATAAATTATACTGAATAATTCAGTTAAGTTAGTCGAATGTAATTAATTATCGTATTAATAGTAATGATTATTACAATTTGATACTTGAAATTCACACGTCAGAGAGTAAATATTACCACCTGAATCAGAATGGGCGAATACCTAATCAAGTAATTCAGCTAGAGTCAAACATTGTTTGGATATTTTGTGCTTTTGCCCTTTTTTGCTCCCTTTCTTCTTCTCTCTGTTCTCAGTCTTATCTCACTCACACACCAGGCAATGATCAGCCGCTCGATGTGTTTCATCTCCTTCATCCCATTTCAACGGCCTTCTGTTAAGTTTTTAAAAACGTATCGTTTAGAGGGTTAAATATTACTGAAATATCTGTTTCCATCAATGACAACAATGGAGATGCTAGTTGCTCTACCATTCTCTGACGCCTACAGAGAACAGCTGGATTTCTACAAACATAAAACCACACACAAGTGGATTGTTGTTAACAATTCTATTACTTCTGAAGGAAACTGGATGCACAGCATTCTATTTATGGGTATATTGGATTTAAGTTGACTGAATACAAATGCAAGCCACTCATCGGGTTATATTTGTCTCTTTCCGTCAGGTTCTCAGCCGTACTTTACTTTGCCTTGCTCCGTCACATCAAATCCCAATAAATTACGTTAAAGCTTGGATATACTGATACCTTTGGAAGGCACTGTGCAACCTTTCCTTTCATTTTGAGCTCAAACTGGAGCTGAGCATCAAATTAAATTTGATGTTCAACCCAGCATCAGCATCTCTACGGAGTGTAGTGATGCTGTATCACCTGAGGGCCGGCGCATCTGCTGCCATCTCAGGATGAAAACCATGAGGAAACGTGAAACTTTAAAATGCATCGCCTATTTGATACAGTGGAGCAGAAATTGTTAGTTTTTATGTTAAAAATGCTAAAGAATATGATACAAATGTGACAGAAACACATTACTTCAGCCATTACAAACTGGGCCGAAATTATTTTACAGCTCCAGAAATCATTTGAGACAAAATTAAACTGGTGAACGGCAAATATGAAAAACGTATTTTGGGAATATTTTAATTCTGTCCTTTAAACTTTCTGCTCCTGATAAATGTGATTAGGTTTACAATTGTAAGAACTACTGACAGTAGCTATTAAAGCCTATAAATGAATGAATTTGATACACTTTATGTAACATCTAATAGGTTAAATAGATAAAACCCTCCTGAGCTCTTTTGTGAGTCTGAACTACACCTCGTCCCCACAAAGTGTTTTAGTTTCCTTCACATTGAAGGCATGTCTCCAATTTCACATTGAGCAACAACATTAAAAATGCATCAGTGCAGTTTGTTTTGGGTTTCTGCACAGCTCTGCACATTACTGCGCTTTTCAAATGTGGCTTTTGAGCAACTTTTTTTCTTTTTGAAGGAAGAAAAATCGTAGACTCATATGGTTTTGAAGCAATTTACATTAATTCTAGATTCTTTTGGAGGTGTAAGACGTCAATAAGATCTTGATTGTCTTGAGCCATCTTGCTTAAGCATGACTAACAGAACAAACTGAAAGTGAGTATCTGTAAAATTATTATAATTTGGTTCTGCTTGGACAGGCTAGAGTATAGGAATGTTTTAAGTATTGCATCATTACCACACCTGTGGTTAAAGTATTTTTGAAGGCTTGTTATCAGGCTGAGTGGATTTCAACTCAGACTGATATCTCCCTACATCAAGCAGTTCTGAATGTAGGGAGATAAGAAAACGTTCTTGTGTCAGCTTGGCTGTAATTTAACGCTAAATAGACTCCGTCCTCTCGCGACTCTACAGACCTGTGAGCTGTTTTATGTTTCAGAAATAAACTCTGTGTGCTGAGGTCCTCTGAATCTATACGGATACCCTACTGAGGATGATTGAAAACGCTTAAAGAGGCCAGCTTGATGTGCTTTGTACGCTTCTCTCTCAGAAACCTAGTGGGTTGGGAGCAGCCTGCTGTGGCTGAAGGAGCAGATACGATTCAGGATTCATCCATTCATACGCCAGCCTCTGTTTTCAAAAAGCTGTGTGTTTATCAGCGGCTCTTCCTTTTCAAAGACTTACTGCTGTCCATGATTCCAGACAGGATGAATGCAACGGCATTCATATCCTCAACAGTATTTTTCAGATCAGGTTTTGTACCTTAATAGTTTTACCATCGTATTATTGTTTATGGTGGGGATATCATTATTTTGTCAGTAACATTCGTTGCACACAGGGATTTTCAGCATTTATTTATGGTAATTTTCTTGAGTAGATCTTACAGCTACTGAAAACCCAATATTTAGTTACTCAGGATTTTTGAGTATTTCACAAGGACTTTATATCCAGAAGACTGCTGACCTGACAGTTGTTGCAGAAAGCCATTAACACCCTCCACAAAGAGGATAAGCCGCAAATATCGTGGCTCCAAAAACTGATTGTTCACAGAGAGCTGGTTCCACATATATTACTGGAAGGTTAAGTGGAAAGAAGAAGTGCGCTAGAAAAAAACGTGCACAAAGAACAGGAAAACTGCAGTACTGATTACTTGTAAAGCATAGCCCAAAAAAGACTGGATTGTTGCTCAGTGCTGCAAAGTCCTCTTCTTTGAGTGAAATCAAAGTCTGCATTTTATTCAGAAATCAAGGTTCCAGATTCTGCTGGAACAACGGAGAGGCGCCAAATCAAAGTTGCTGCAAGTCAAGTGTGAAGTTTCAGCAGTCAGTGATGATTTAGGGCTCTATTTCACCTAACACTGTTGGTCCACCGAGTTTGATCAAGTCCAAAGTCAGTGCAGGCATCTACCAGGAAATTTTAAAGCACTTTATTCTTCTTTCTGATGAAAAACTTTTCATTAACCAGCAGGACTTAGCACCTGCCCACACTGCCAAATGTCCCATTATCTGCTTTAAATGAGGCATCACTATGCTTGTTTGGCTGGCAAACTGGCCAGACTTACAATTCACACCATGGACTACGCAGTGCATGGACATACTCTACAATAGGCCCCTCATTAAAAATCCTTTATTAGTCTCGTGTAATATAGAATTTGGGGTTTTCATTATCAGTAACCCATAATCGTCAAAATGTACAGCATAAATAACCTCATGATTCCCTGTGTAATTAATCTACAGCATGAGTTTGACTTTTTGAAGCAGATTACTGAAATAAATAAACCAGTTGATGATATTCAAATTGAACGAGATCCCCCTGAAGATGATGCAACAGGAACAGATGCAATAATGGGACTGTAAAATCTGACTGATGTACTCCTGCAGGGCTTCATTATTGAAGACATTTGTTTTGACTCCAGGATGCTCAGTTCTTGTTACTGGGTTAGCAGGAGGTTTAATTATTTCCGGAAAACGTAAAAATATAGAATTTTCCTTTTTATCTTGATCAATAAAGGGTAAGCTTTTTTGTTTGACCGGACAAAAACTAAACTGAAGATGTTTTTCAGGAAAAACTGACAGCCAGAGTGGCTTTAAGGAGAAATGATTAAATGAGGTAATTCCAGCCAGTAAAAACAAACAGTCAAATCAGCCTAAGAAAAAATCCTGAAAAGACATACATTTATATAGATGTTTTGTATCTTTTTTTTTTATATAAAAAACGCAAAATTATTTCTAAAATTCTAACCGACCCTGCCTATTTTTGTGCCTCCGTGTGCATTCTGTTTTTTGCATGTCTGCTTTGCTCTTTCGGCTGCTTTTCAATTTTGTTGCCTACATTAAATAAACTCATGTTCAGGTAACCTCACTGAAATCTTCTTGCATAACAGGCTGTAGCTTTCTAGCTGTTGAAAGGCAACAGTTTGAACAGACTCGACTAAATGATCAGGATTTTCTGACTGAATTTAGATTAGTCGGCAGAAAAGCGAACATGCTGGACAAAAACTTGATGTCTGAACAAGCTCGTCCAAATCCAACCAAGCAAAAAAATTAATAAAAAAATAAAAAAATAAAAACACACAAGAAGAGGAAGTGAAAATCAGTTGGCGCTCCCTCACAGAGTCTTCTGGGACAAAGAGGCGGAGCTTCCTCTGAAGTGACAGCAGAGAGGAGGGGCAGGCGGAGCGTCAGAGGGGTTAGAAGTGGAATACCTGCTGCTGGCCCTGGACTTTGGGGAAATCCTCTTTCTGCTTGCGGGTTTTGGGTCTCTCCAGGCTGCCCTGCTGAAGGTGCTTGAGTCGGGCTGCGACGGTCGGACCCTTCGTTGGTCCCGGTGAGTTGCTGCTGTTCTGTGGGAGAAGAAGAGGAAGTTGTTTTAGTTGAAAACCCTCAGTTTAACAGAGTCTACAGCGAGACAACATCCTGTGATCGGGAACTATTTCTATAACACAATGATTCGGAAACAGTGCGGGCGGCAGAGAAATATTTGCAAATTTGTAAAGGCTTCTTGTGAGAACCATGGCTAGATGGGTAAATGGATGGACAAGCAGATTAAGAAATGGACAAAGAGATGGAGAGATGAACGTATAGGCAAACCAGTGGATGGATGGAAGAATTGATTGCTAATTAGGCAGACATATATGATGCATACACAATGGAGGGATGGACTCATAGACAAATTCATAAATGGATAGATGGATACATCTTTTAAAAAATGAATGGGAAATAAATATTTCTCCTAAACCTTTTTTTAAACCTGAAATATCAAAACTTTTCCAGACTTCCTGGAGCTGCGCAGCAACCCTGTTCTCTTACATGCCTCCCTCCCTTGCTTTAAATGTGTGTTTTCATTTGCATACAACAGCCAAAGAAACGAAATTGCAGAGTGTTACCTGCTTGCGACCCACAAATAAAAACACATTAAGATTATTTTAGTGGTCGTCATTTCAGCTTACATTAATCATCAGTTTAAAGCAGCCCTGAAAAACAGGGTGTGAATCTCAAAGTCCTGCTGGTTAAATACTGCTGCTGTGAGCCTAGCATCCTCAACATCTTTTATTTTGACAGCTACTTGCCTGGTGGAGCCGAGGGATAATTGCATCAAAACCAAACCTCTTTACTGAGCTGAATGTGTCTGCGCCTTCAGGACAGTCACTCATTAATCCCAGCCCCATAACATAACTGCAAAGCACCATGTTGATACAAGATCGCAGAATTTACAGCTAAACCAATAAATCAGAGGAAGAGAGGAACAGTTAGCACAGTTAGTGAGAGATGTCTGATTCCTAAATCCAAGCCGCAAACATTTACAATAAGGCGGGTTTGAAGCCACACTGTTGTATTTTAGCCTCCATTGAAAACTGGTTTAATTTTGTTTTTGTCTGATGAATCACTCGTCAATTCATCAGAGCGACTGAAATACCTACTTTACAGCTGTATTGTTTCTAGAACTGAGACAAAATATTGTGGCACTTTGCCGTTTGTGTGCAATACAATAATCATTATGATTTTCAGAGATTTAACCGCTTTGATGAAGAAATGATTCAATGAGAATGTTTCACTCATAAAGTCATTTTTTTGGTCTCATTGGTTTGTTTTGTGGCCCAGAAAGCAGTTCCTTTGTTTTGGAGGTTTTCTTCCTCGTTTTTGGCACCAACGGGTCTGGATATTTCTTCCCAGAAAACCTTCCTCACATAGCCTATCAGGTACTTTGTGACACTGCTGTTGAGCTGTGGTGGAAATTTTTTGAATTCAATCCAATTAGATTTTTTTTTTTTTTTTTTTTTTACCATGTAGTGTTTCATCAACTGTAATTAATGAACAACTTTTGTAGGCTGCTGGGAGCCTTTTAGGTATCGTGCCCTCTCTCCTTCATTTTTGATTTAAAAGACGGTGGATCTGAGTCCTGCCCTTTCACAATAAAAGTGGCAATGATGACCGAAAACATGTCCAATATAGGATAGCCCATCTAGGGACTGAATGTTTTCCATTCTGCTTTGTACAGAGGCAAGGCACTGTGCAGACATCTTTAATGTCTCTGGTAAATTTACATAGACATCGGCAGACGTGCAGTAATTAATTTATGTTGCAATATTAATTCTTTTGTAATATATATATATATATATATATATATATATATATATATATATATATATATATATATATATGTATATATATATATATATATATATATATATATATACACACACATATTTGTTTTTAAATCAAGAAAACATAATCTGATTCATTTTAAGGTAAAATGTATTTAAAAAGTCAGAATCCCATATCCAAATGCACCATAAGCCCTCTTCACCATTACGAGCTGTCAACATGTTAAATCCTTAGTCATACATTGGGAGTTCTGTGCTGACATATGTGACAATGCAAACTTGATATTGTCAGTAACTGTACTGCATGCCTCTTGTGATGTTATGGGGGGGAAAAAATCATGAAAACCAGCAACTGTGATTAATGAGTATCAAAAACAACGATTGTGTTCCTATTTGTCTTTTATATAAGACATTTTTGTATATGAGAGTAATTTGGAAGGAACTTGTGACATTCCCTGAACTTTTGCGCTGCTCAGATCCCCATTCATTTCTGCTTCTGTCTGGTATGTTAACCACAGCCTCCCCCCTGCTTGTTTAATGTCTGAAGGTAACCTTCTGTACAATCGTTACTGCATTTAGCAGCTGAAAGACATTTGAGTCAGCTCAGTAAGTGCTGGTGAAATGAAGCGAGGCATATGTTTAGACTAGATTTAGTATGACATTTACCTAAAACAATATTATCGTCTCTGTGAACAGAAATACAAAACCATATCTGAAGGTAAAGGGCAGCAAAATTATTTCTAATCATGTGCAGGTCAACTTTTTGCTTTTCTTTCAATTTCTTCTCTTTAAACGTGTATTTAGTCTGCATGGTAGGTTTAGCAAAGTAGGAAATAAATAGCAGTTAATAGAGAGGGGAAGGTCAGCAGAAACAGATCTAGAGATGCGGCAGCAGGAGGCGACAGCTTCAGGTTTTAACTTTACCTTTCTGCCCAGCGACCCAAACACGCATGGAGGGGTGGCTTTTGGTTGGCTGCTGCTCTTTTTACTACAGGGGAGTTCTTTAACAGGTGTTCTCTGAAATATCTTTTGGTTCATGAAATAATGAGGTGAGACGTGACAAAAGGAACGGAAATCTACAGCTTTGTTTTGAACTGTCCTACCTCTAGTTCGGCTAGGATCTTCTCTTCATCGTCTTCGTCCTGAATGGCTGAGGCAGCGATTACAGGTGGAGTTGAGGCCGGTCGGGGGGCGTCTGACGGAGTCCGTCTCAGCTTTACCAGAGTTTTTGGCATGTCACCATCTTCTTCCATCTACACAGACAAAACAGAGGGAATCAAACTTCAGAGGTGTAGAACTCTATTCAAGAGGCTCTACAAGAGTCCTTGCACTAAGACGCCTTTTAGCACAACATGAGGTTCTGCAGGGTCCTTTAATTTGGTTCAGTTGTGTCAAACCAGGGTAAGATCTAAAACATACAGGGCAGGACAGTCCCCCGATCTGCCAATAAACTGTTATGACCACTGACAATTGTATTTTTCTTAACATGACACTGGTTAATGGGTGCTTAATATCAGACAGTAGCTGGACATTAATCCTCAGAGTTTCAGAGGTCAGAAAAATGGCCATGAAGGATATGAACGGGTTGACAATAAGGACCAAATTGTAATAGTTGGACTACTGGGACAGAACATTTGCATCTTATTTGGGATGTTCCTAGTCTGCAGTGATCAGTATCTGTCTATAAGAGTCCCAATTAAGGAACAAAGCTAAACTGGGAACAGAGCTCGTTGATAGACGTGGGGGATAAAGGCTCGCCCATAAGGTCTGATTAAAAAGACTAATTACTGTGGTTTAAATTGTGAAAGAGGTTAACACTGGTTTTAACAGAAAAACGTCAGAACATGCAGTGAATTGCATTTTGTTGCCCATGGGGCTGCATTTCACAGTTCCCAAGATGATCCAGTCATTAAACCTCCAACAATGGGCTCATGAGCATCAGAAATGGACCAAAGAGCAATGATGCAAGGTGTCCTGGTCTGATGAATCACATTTTCTCTTACATTGCATGAATGGATGGGTTTGTGGCCGTGTCTTACCTGGGGAACACATGGCAGCAGAATGGACTATGTGAAGAAAAAAGTGTGATGTTTCTGGCAATGTCCTGCTGAGAAAGCGTAGGCCCTGCCATCAATGTGGAAGTTGATTTGACGCATTCTGCCTACGCATGGTTGCAGAGCATCAACACCTTATAATGGAAACGGCATTCCCTGATAGGTGAGGGTCTTTCATAAGGATAATGTGCCTAAAGTACATTATCTTATTGGTGTTACTCCTAATGGTGGTTATGGAGACCTTGTGAGCCCAATGTGCGGCTGTTTTTTCCAGGTCTTCAACTGTGACTTTAAGATTTTGTTATGCCCTTCACCATCCTGCTCACTTTTTATGGTAGCAAGGTGAAAATGGCTCCTCAGTCCGTCTTGTGGCTAAAAGCAAGTCTCTATGACACAAATTATTTTATCACAAGATATCAGGCTGGACTAGAAGTTTTTTGACACTCTCAGCTTTAAAAAAAGGTAAATGTGAAATAAAAAAGCTTATGCATTGTATGAATGCATAAGCACCAATGATTGCTTCCAGATTAGGTGACATAGCTGATGCAAGAATAAAAGTAAGTCTGAGATAAAGAAATTTGGTGCTGTTTCGAATACATTTACTGACTCCATAAAATTTATTTCTCAGAAATTCACTCAGCATTTCACAAGTTAATGACAGTGTCTCATTGTCATAAACCCTCAACTTTTTCTTTAATGTAAAAAGTACACCTGGATCAGTGCTTCTGTTCTTTTTGTGTCTCTGGTCCATCTTCTCAAACCACACAGAGCACGGTTCTACTGAAGGTTTCTTTCAATTAGTTTTACTTTCCACATGCATGCTCCGTATGAGAGATTTATGCAAACTCAACAACAACTCAAGCAACCATTCACTCTCACTGGATGCTAACCGTGGAGGAGTGAATGCGGGTAGAATCTGTGATTTTGGTGAAATCTGCTGGGTTTTGTTTTACCAAATTGAATAATAAACTGAACTTTACTGCACTGTTGGATAACAAGGATCAATTCCAATGTGTGTATTTTGACCTTGAGAAGCCTTTTGCTGTGAATTAGCGTTATATAGATAAACTAAACTGAACTGAAAACATTTGTTTAATAGTGTAGTTTCTCGGCTGATTGCATTGTCAGTTAGATTAATAGTGCCAGATAAAATCCCTGCGTCTCACCTTCTGGTTCTTGCTGGTGACAATCACGTCTCCAGTACGGTTTGTGGTGAGGCCGTGAGCCGATGGGAAGCTTCGGCGAGGGGGAGGCGGGGGAGGAGACTTGGAAGGTTTTTCGGTTTTGTATCTGGCAACACTTAGGTCCACTGTATAATCAGAGAAGACCACGTGCTTAGTTTAGTTAAACAAATAATTTAGATTCTGCAAAGATGAAAGCGACATCTGGGCAACTCACCGGACCCTCGATGTGAACCGCCACTCTCCATGCTGTTGAGCTTCTGAGCGGCCAGCTGCACTTTGCCAGGCTGCTGGTCCCCGCTGGATGCGGTGGTGGTGGCGGTGGCTGTGGTCCCTGTGGTCCCTCCAGCTGGAGCAGTAGCTGTGGTGGAGGTTATTGGTAGAGTTATCTGGGGTTTAGGGGGCACTGCCGGTTTGTTTATGTGCTTGGCAGCAAAGTCCAGGTCTGGAATGGCCTTCATCAGCTCGGCCTGGGTCTCTTCCAACAGGCGATTGATGTCCTGGGCACTAAATTGGGTCAAACTGGCACGTTTCTCCTCCCAGTCCCGCTCAGCCGCCTGACAGATATACAGACACAGATAAATAAAGGCCAACGGCATGAAACTACTGGCAAGATATATGGAGTTTGTTTTCTAATGCCGCCCCAACAAATGGAATAATAAACCATCTGCTTGTGTGTGACGAGGGTCTCTGTAACAGATTTAAGAGCTTTCAGATATAATGTCATATGTAAATGAATATCTGCCATCTGGCAGAAGGGTAAGCTGTAAATATCTTTCTGTTTACAGCACATTGATGAAGAAAAACATCGACATTGAGGTTTACCAGTCTGACTTCGGCAGACACAGCTTTGTCTGCAGGACGCCGGCTTGGCAGCTCATCAAGGACTCGGTTTCTGAAAGACATGGAGGACTGGACGTCCTGCTCGGGACCAGAGGTGTCAGCTTCGCTGGCAGAGGAGGACATGGGCATCCAGTTGGCCAGACCAGAGCTGGTACTCAGGTCACTGAGGCTGAGAGGAGGACTGTTCAGGATATCCAGGGTGGAGCTGCGACTCAGGTCCTCTGATCTCTTCAACGATTGGCTGGAGAGGTCCTCAGGGGTCTTCCACACACCTTCAGAGACTTGTCTGTACGAACAGAAAAGACAAGGGACGAAAAATAAGCATCAACAATTTACATAATGTACCATTCTGGCCCTCAGGATGTTGGGCGCAGCAGAACAATGTGGAACTTAAATAAATGCAATAAGAAATTCAAGTTTATATTTTAATACTTCTTACTCTTGAAAAAGGAATGTTAAAAAACTAAGTTAAATATTTTTAAGCACACGCATTAAATCATTTAAATTTCTTGAACATTTTGTCCAATCTTTGTGATAACCACCTGTAAGTGTGAAGTAAAAGGACATTGTTACATGATTTACAAAAAAAGGTATGAAACAAAAACTCAAAACTGTGGCATTAATTTGTAGTAGACAATACTTTATAAAAAAACCTTTCATTGCATTAAAGCTACAAGTGGTGTTTTGAGGTACGTCTCAACCAGCTGTGTTCATCCAGAGACTTAAATTTTGGCAAAACTTCTTTCCTAAATAGTTATAGCTGAGTCAAATTGATCAACAACAGCAGATGAGGCTGGGGAGCATCTTCCCCAGTACAAGAAACATCTCCATCGGTGTCCCCCAGGGGTGTGTTCTCTGCCCACTCCTCTTCTTTCTGTACGCAAATGACTGGACCTCAGCGGACCAGACTGAGAAACTCCGGAAGTTCGCAAATGACACCGCTGTCGTTGGTCTAATTAAAGACATTAATGAGTCTGCATACAGACAGCAGGAGGAATGGCTGGTTCACTGGTGTGGTCAGAACCACCTGGAGCTAAACTCAGTGGAGATGACAGAATTTCCAGAGGATACCCCTCACGCTCCCGCACCTCACCATCGTCAACACTGTGTCTGCTGTAGATCACTTAAGGTTAATAGGAACCACCCTTTAGGAACCTCAGCAGAGACTGTACTTCTTGGGTCTAATCAGGAAATACAACCTTCCACAGGAGCTGCTGGTCATCTTCTAAACTGACACCATTCAGTCTGTCCTGTGTTTGACCATCACTGTGTGGTTTGGCTCATTGACGAAACAGCACAGGTCCAGACTGCAACAAACACTTAGGTCTGCAGAGAGGTTCATCAAGGCTGACTTTTGCTACCTCAAGGACTTGTATAGGTCCAGGTTCAGAAAAAGGGGCAACTGACATCTCCACAGACTTTAAACATCCTGGACACAATTCCTTAAGCTTTTAATCTTCAGGTTGGTGCTACAGAGTGCCATTTTCAAAAACCAGCCACCATGTAGACAGTTTCTTGCCCCAGGCTTTTACTCTGTTGAACCCTTAAGACTATCCAGATCAGTACTATGCTTTTTGCACAAGTCTAATCCTCTTTTGTTAAAAAGTATATATATATATATATATATATATATATATATATATATATATATATATATATATATATATATATATATTCATATTTACAAGAAAATTACTTTTGTTTGCTTTTATATTGTTCTTAAAATGTCTTAATTAAGAGCAAAGTGGAACTGAAGTCAAATTTCTTTTTGGGTGAAGAAACCTGATGCTTCTGGTTTGGAGATTGGAAGGAGTGAGTCAGTCTGGACAAGGGTATTCTAACACGTTTGATCTAAACCATTTTATTGTGGCGCTAACTGTATTTTTAGGGTCATTGTCCTGCTGAAAGGTGAACCTTTGCCTCAGTCTCAAGTCCTTCACAGCCTTTAAAAGGTTCTCTTCCAGGCTTGCCCTGTATTTAGCTCCATCCATCTCTCCATCAACTCTGACTAGCTTCCCTGCCCCCTGGTGAAGATTGGTTGTAGGATCAAGCATGCCTAGTGTTTTAATTTTTTTTTTAAAGAATGTCTGATTTAATTTGCATTCTCTTCAGAACAGATTAAGTTGAATAAGTGATAGATGGGTTTATTAAAAAAGGCATTTTATATTTCAAAGCTTGCTCCGGTATTTTATCATCACTGACATGAAACACTTCAATGCCTAGAAGAAATCAATAAATGCCTAGAAGAAATCAATACGTGGATGTGCCAAAATTTTCTCCAATTGAATAAAAACAAAACTGAAGTAATAATATTTGGACCAATAGAGGAAAGATCAAAAGTTAGCACACAGCTTCAGTCGCTTCAGCTAAAAACCACTAATCAGGCCCAAAATCTGGGAGTAGTGATGGACTCAGACCTGAACCTTCAAAAGCATCTAAAGACAGTTACAAGGTCGGCTTTCTATCACCTGAAGAACATTTCTAGGATTAAAGGACTGATGTCTCAGCAGGATCTAGAAAAACTAATCCATGCGTTTATTTTTAGTCGAATTGATTACTGCAACGGTGTCTTCACAGGTCTGCCTAAAAAGTGGATCAGACAGCTGGAGCTGATCCAGAACGCTGCTGCCCGCGTTCTCACTAAGACTAAGAAAGTAGAGAACATCACCCCCGTTCTAAAGTCCTTACACTGGCTCCCTGTATCTCAGAGAATAGACTTTAAAATACTTCTGTTAGTCTATAAATCCTTAAATGGCTTAGCTCCTAAATACATCACAGACTTGTTATCAGCGTATCAACCATCCAGACCACTCAGGTCTTCTGACTCCAGCCTGCTCTGCATACCTAGAACCAGAACCAAACATGGAGAAGCAGCATTTAGTTCCTATGCTCCAATTATCTGGAACAAACTTCCAGAAAACTGTAAAAGTGCGGAAAGCCTGAGTTCTTTTAAATCAAGATTAAAAACACATTTGTTTAAAATTGCCTTCAACTGTCCTAGTTAACTGAATCACCACTTTTTTGTTCTATTTTCTATCTATATTTTATTCCTACTTGCTCTTATTCTGTTTTATTTTGCTATATTTTAATCATGTAAAGCACTTTGCATTGTCTTTGTACTGAATTGTGCTATATAAATAAATTTGCCTTGCCTTGCCTTGCCTTCAACCCACAAAGAGGCTGATGTGTAGGTTGAATCACTGGCGTCTGGATCACAGCATGTTCTGATGAAATGATCTGATGTAAATATGGACCAGAGTGTCTTAACGTTAATTTTATCAGTAATACCGATGCTGAAAAGAGGAGAGCGCTTCTGCATCCAGCTTTCAGTCCGACTCGTATGATTGAGAGCTAACATGCAACACTCAGACATTATCACTTTGCTGGTGCGTGTACAGGGGGCTAGTTACTGTGTAACACATTGATACATCAAACTGGATAGATGAGATTGCTGAAACAAATTGCAACCTCCAAAATAAAGTTTTACTTCTATTTGTTCTACCTTGAGGTAATTTTCATAAGCTTTAATGTTGCAGACACTTTTGTTTTGACTGCAAGCTGTCCAGGTTCGGTAGCAGCAAAACAAGCCCAAATTATCCCTCCACTACCACGCTAGACAGGTTGAATGAGGTGTTTAGGTAGACGTGTTCTCCCGTGAACTATGACCAAACATCTCAGCTGTGGTTTTACCTGTTACCCTGAGCTATCTCCATAGTTATGCTGCTGTAGGCTTAGGCTACTGGAGGACATCAGGGTCTATTTTTCTCACTCTACGAAGTTCTACTGTTCTCAAATTTGCATTGATTGTGTTGTGTGCTTCTGTGCTTGTTTGTCTCTCTCGTTGTGTCTTTGCTCTGTGTTCTCTAACCCCCAGTTGGTCTAGGCGGATGATCATTCACACTGAGCCTTGTTCTGCTGGAGGTTTTTCCTTCCCGTTAATGGTGAGTTTTTCTTTCCACTGTCGCTTCATGCTTGCTCAGTATGAGGGATTGCTGCAAAGCCATGGACAATGCAGACGACTCTCCTTGTGGCTCTACGCTTCTCCAGGAGGAGTGAATACTGCTTGTCAAAACTTTGATGCAATCAACTGGGTTTCCTTATATAGGAAATGTTTTGACAAATCTGTATAATCTGACCCAATCTGTATAATCTGATTGAATTTAACTTTGGAAAGTGCCTTGCAATGACATGTTTCATGAAATTGAATTGAATTGGTTTTGTTCAAATTACATTTAGGGTAAATGTATCAAATGTGTATCAAAAGTTGTTTAGGTGGAGCTCAAATTTACTGATGACTAGATTATCGTTTTTCATTGGCTGAACATGGTGGATTGGTTTCCCTCCTACTCCTATGGAAACAGTAAGGAGCACACATTACATTAGGATATGGACATGATTTTGGATATGGTGTCATTTATTCTGGTTGTTTTTAAACCTTTTAAATTTGCGTTAGATAATATCTTAGCATTTGGAAATGTGATGTGTAGGCCAAACTGGTTCAAAATCAAAGTAAGAACCTATCTGGTTAAAAAAAAGAGGAGCGTTTGATGCGAGTACCTGCGAAGCGTGCTGAGAGCATCTGTCATGGTGTTGCATCGTTTCAGTAGAGCTTCCAGGCGTTGAGGTTCTTCTTTAAGGAATTTAACAGCCTCCACCTCCACCCTCAGCACCACTCGCATCTTACTCTGCAGGCTGGGGAACTGGTCTGTAGAAGAGAGAAGGAGCAGACTGCTGAAGAGACAAAACAATCTGTCAGACATACATAAAGAAAAATGTAGGGGCACGGAGAGGGAGGCGAAAGGGAGGGGTGAGTCAAATATTTCTAATCAGCGGGTCTCAGCAAAACAGAGTGCATGCTAAATGTGCTTTAACAAAATAATGTAGAACAGTCAGCACTTCTCTGATTGAAATGATTAGAGAAGAGGAACAACAGGGTTTCATTCTCAGCAGACCTTTAAAAAATTAAAAGAAAAGCTCCAACCCATGAAAAGCAGGAGCTCTTTTTGGTAAAATCAGTAATGGGGCCGGGACATGTGAGTTTCAGCCCTTGAAACACACTGGGGGGGTATCTATTAACATCACTGACAAATATCTCGCAGTCAAGTAATAGCTAGTTGAACATAATCATGTACTCAATAAAACAAATACAAGTGAATACCTTTTTATTACATTTGTGACATTCTAATTACAGACCAAATGTTTGTTTTAAAACAAACATTTGAAAATGTGTGCAACATCCAGCCATATTAATGGAAACTAGAACTCTGTTTGTATTTTGTCTGATCCCTGACCTTCTAAAGGCCCATAAACAGATAATTAATACAATGGGCCTTTTAGAGGAAGTTCTTCACCTTCATGCCTTCTCAAAAACACCTGAACCACCCTGACATCCAACAACATCGATCCATTGTTTTCTGGTAATCCAAAGTCTAGTCAAAAAGCCAACAAGTCAAGGAAAAAAAATCAGACATCCCTTTCACCCAACGACACTCTACAGCTCCTTGTGGAGGATCTCAAGGCGTTCCAATGCCAGTATGGACATGTAGTCCTTATAGAAAGTCTGGAATGCTAATGAGATGCTCTCTTTTTGAGTTATGGATATTTAAATAGAGAACCCAATAACTGACCTACAAATTCCACATTCAGCTTTTATTAATACAAAAACTCAAAGAGAGGGGAGGACACGATAAAAAACGAGGATTTGACAGCTGTGTGACAGAACCCTGGAGTATTTATTCTGAGGACTGAAGTTTGAATGTTACACAGGTGAGTAAGCAAACCATTGAGTAGCTGTGGGAGAGT
Source organism: Fundulus heteroclitus (assembly GCF_011125445.2). NCBI lineage: Eukaryota > Metazoa > Chordata > Actinopteri > Cyprinodontiformes > Fundulidae > Fundulus > Fundulus heteroclitus. Next base: position 13,215,738 of record NC_046370.1, read on the forward strand.
ATAATACTAAGGCACAGAGGTAAATATTGAGTAGACCAGGGAACACAGAAAAACTGAACATATGAATAACTAAAAACGTAAACCAAAGCATATTATTGAACAGATTAAAATATCTGAACAAAACTCAAAATCAGGCAGATCTCAACAGATGGACGGTGGGAAAAGTATGCCTTCAAAGCTCTTCTGGTCTGCTGGTACTACCGTTGCGTTAAAAATACTCATCTTATAAAACTTAAAGCTAGCCTTCACTTCCTGGTAACACGTCTCACTTTACCCACAAATTTTGGCAGACATAATGTCAGGCAGTCTGTCATCCTAAATAGACAACTCGTGATTGTTTAGATTTCTGTAAGTTTCACTCTTTTTGAGGTACTAAGTCCCTTCTCATATTTGTAGGATCTGTTGGACATGGCAACAACAAGTGCTCAGCCAACGCTATATAGAAACCCACAGAGCTTCAGAATAAGTCATTAAAATTCAGTGTATAGAGAGTAGCACACAGGTCAAGGCAGCAGGACAGAAGGCCAAAACTGAAACTTCATGAACAGCAATTAAAGGGAAAGAAGACCAATTAATATTAATACACGTTTCTTTGCATAACACTTAACAATTGCTCTCACCTGCACAACAACTGTAAACTAAAACTAACATATTTTTTCATAATTACTTTTTTATGTTTACTGATTAAAGCCATGCCACTGTATTTTCAGTGCATTTGACCAAATGAATGGAATATACTTATAAGTTAAAGTGCCTTAATAAACTGTAAATGAGCTATGTATATATTTATATCCAGCACCCTTTACTTTGATGCTCCATAAAATCAAGAGTGACTGCTTTCAGACGACACCTTTGTAAATAGCGTCCACCTGTATGTTTAAATTAACTTCAGTAAAAATCTAGCCAAGCATCTCAGTCTGTAGCCTCAAAACACTCCTGCAGGGCTTCCTCAGCTTCCTGTGACCATTTCTTCGTAGTTCTCTTCATTACAGGTTCCCTCTGAACGAGGGGTTTATACTCCAAGCAGAGAGAAACAAGACCATTTTGCCTTGAAGACTAGATTAACAAAGGTGCCTTCAGGCATCAGGAAACCAGTCTTGTGAAGGTCCAGTTTGTTAAAGTCTTGCATGACTTTTTTGGGACTTTCCATGTTGTCAAACCAGGAAGCAAACCAGTAAGCAGTATGATTGAGGGGTTGCCTTACAATACATCCACAGGTGGGTCTCCTTTTGACCAATCAGACAATGTCCTTATGTCATCATCTGGGTCAGATTTGTTTCAGATTCAAGAAAGAAGATTATATGTCTTCTTTACAATGTGTGCAAACTTTGGGTTTAAACTAATAAAACACATTGTGGTTTTTGGCTGCAACACAAACCAGTAAAAGGGTTTGAATGCTTTTTGAAGTCACTGGAGGTTCCTCTTCCTGGTTTTCCAGGAGCATTCATTTTCTTTCAATCATCACACAATGTGGTTGTACTTCTGGTCTATCTACATTGTTTTACCTATTTTGTTTTATTTACCTTGTTTTTTTTATTTCATCTGTCTTTTTTGTTCAATATTGACGTTGTCAAGCACTTTGCTCACCATTATTGTGAATGTGGAAAGGGCTATACAAATAAATAATTGATTGACATGTTTATCGGGGTCTTTAGATGCACAGAGGCGATTATGAATTGTTAATGATGGTGGGCTGAAACTGAGCTGTAAAAGGTAAAACCAGCAGATGCTGAGCACCCACTAGATTTATAAAACAACCAATACACACAACAGCACCTACTTTTGAGTTCGGTCAGAGTCTCTCCCAACATCCTCAGCTCTTTGCTCTTCTGCTCCACTTCCTGCTCCGTCACAAGGCCGTGGTTCACCGACGAGTTCCTCTGCAGCTCCTCAACAGACTTCTCCAGATCACTGTAAGGTAAACCAAAACCCAACACCCTCAGGAAGAAAAATGCGGTTCAGTGTTTGATAGCTCCACAACATACAATTTTCAACAGGATTTTCTAATCAGACCAATATTATTTCACAGATTAGTTCACAGATTAACAATCACTATCATACTTCTGGGATATTTAATTTTCTGGGATGTATATTTAGTATATGTAACCCAGATTCTGGGTAAACACAAAGCAATTGATTAGAAACTACAGCCACTGTTGACTCTCCAGGGGCTTTAAAATCATGACAAAAAAAAGAACAAACAAATACACCTGCAACTAATTAAACCAAACTCTGCGGAATACATCACAACAAAAGGTTATAAATATCCTGGGGTCTCATTTATAAAACATTGCATAGAATCTGTACTAAGTGTACGTACGCAAAGGAAATGAAAATGGCATACTCCAAAAGAAAATTCTGATTTATTAAACCATGCGCACCCGTTTGCGTACCAGGTTTCACCTCATATACTGGCATCTACATGCCTAGATACAACCATATAAGGTCAATGCAAAGCACCTCATGAATGTTAACAAGTTTAAAAAATAGGTCAGTTGATCGTTTTTTCATGGTGAAATGGTAACAATGAGCAAAAGGCAAAGAAATGGGGTGTGCTCCAATGGCACTGGGGTAGTGAGCATGACCCACATACGGAGGCCTTAGTCCCTTTACCGCATGTCTTCCCCCCTCTCTCAAACCCCGTTTCCTGTCAGCATACTTTGAGATAAACTAGCTGCTAGTGCCATAAAAAAAGAAAAAAAGCATTATATATATATATATATATATATATATATATATATATATATATATATATATATATATATATATATATATATAATAAAAGACAAAGAAACTAAAAAAATGTCAGGAAAAATGTCAGGAATAGGATTCTCCCATTGCAAGGTCTTCCAGCAGTGCCAATGCATCCACCACGCGGCCTGTAATTATTTACAACACTCAGATTTAAATAATGACAACAAACATTTAAAATAGTTCTACATTTACATTTCGTCGCAGTTTTTTTGGAATCAACAAACTGCAAACTGGCATCTGTAAGTGTGCTGTGAACTTACTGCAGCTGTTGGATGAGCAGTTCCTCCTGGTTCAGGTACTTCAGCCTCTCCTCCTCCACTAAGAGGCGCTGTCTCTGGAGTGGGTCCTCCTGGGGTCGCATGGCGTCCAGCATCATGAGACTCAGCTCAGACTCAGTTTGACGCAGTAGAGATAGAACGGAGTCCTGATTCTCCAGCTGGGAAATCCAATTGTTTTAGGGAACAATGTTTAAAAAAAAAATATATATATATATATAAAGCAAACTGATTATTTAGTCAGTTTGCTTTGTTTATTACTTTACAATCAGAATCAGCTTTACTGGCCAGGTATGTGTGAACAAAACATGAATTTGACTTTGGCTGGAGGCAGTCACAGCATACAGACATTAAGTATAAATGAGGATAAAGGTAAAAAGAACAACATGTAGAAACTGTACGTTTGTGTACATCTCATTTAAGAAAAATAAAAGGCAGGTTGAGATAGTGGAAATATTCCTATTTTGTTTCCCTGCAGTGTAGCTGACTACTCAGGCTGTGAGGTGTTTATTGTGTTCATCAGAGAGATAGCCTGGAGGGAAGAAACCGTCTCTGCGGTGGCTGGTTTTTGCAACAAGCCCTCTGTGGCGTTGACCTGAAGGTAAAAGTCTAAACCAGGGGTCACCAACACGGTATCCGTGGGCACCAGGTTGCCCTCAAGGACCAAATGTGGTGCCCATGAGCCTGTTCTAAAAATAGCACAATTCACCAGTGAGCTGCATCAAAAATTGTACTTTATCCCATTGCCTTTCCTTTTGTATCACAGTTTTATATATATATATATATCTATATATGACATTTAAAAAAAAGCAATGATTTTTTTTATTTTACATAAAGTTATTATAGATTCAGACTCTTCAGTTCAAGTGTCAGCACAGGTAGTGCTTTGTATGACACCGCAGAAGTAGCTCCCATTTTCAAAACGTTTGATGACCCCTGGTCTAAGCAGTTTGTGTGCAGGATGCTTGGGTTCAGCAGACATAAAAAGTTTAAAATACAAAAGTTACTTTTTACTTCAAACTACTCGATTTTACAAGTTATTTTAGAAGTAATACTTTCCACCCTGATAACAAGTTTAATAGTCTTAAGTAGTGATTACTCTTTATACTTCATGAATTCAATTGTTAGCATTTCTTTGAATGATTGTATTCTTCTGTTTTGCATATTTATTTGAAATCTAACTTTTTACGAGGTTTTGTAGTTGTGTTAATATTACAAATTATCCAAAATCTGCAACAAATGAGCAGTCTCAATGTCACACAGCCGTTTTCTGTGCACAAACACACCTGCATGTTGCGCAGCTGCGACAGCTGCTTGCGCAGGGCGTTGGTGTTCTGCTGCAGGCCTTGGAGGTGGAGCTGCATCTGCATACGGGACACGGCCACGGGCTGGTTGGCCCCCGAACACGGAGGCGGCATCAGGGCCAGGGGAGCAGATGGTGTCAGAGCTGCAATAAATGTACATTAGTGAGAGCTCCTTTAACTTTTGTTTATCCGGTTCCTTTGCAGGAAAAATTCAGAGCTGATAGAAATGGTCCTGAAGCAAAGATTTTTTTTTAGATAAATATTTGTGAGTAAAATGGAGCTCCGAGTTGTTTGGATATTAAAACTGTGATAGATTAATTTACCGGAAGGAGAACATTGTTGCTAGAAGTATTTAAACAGGACAATATCTATCAGTGCTGAAGGGCAGGAGGGGATGCTACAGTAGACTGAACAATAACATGGGAAGGCTTCAGGGACAAATATATCAATAATGAAAAACATTTTCAATGTGTCTCATTATAACAGTGTCCCAAGACAATCGGAATGCATGAGAGCTTCCCAATCGGAAAATCCTCTGAAATGACAATGACAGCTAAGCTCCCACAGTAATTAGAGTGTTGGGTTACATGAATCATGCAGAAGAGGACGATGGAAAGGAACTCAGAACAGAGTTGCATTTAAGCTGACTTTAATCAACTTAAACCAAAAAAAAGAAGCTACGCCTGATAATATATCAATATTTTTATACACCTCTAATCACCAAGCCTCTGCCGGGGAGGAGACATTGTCTAACTGGCCAAAGCTTGTGGTATGATAATAGCTATAACAAGAGCTTAAGTGGGCCTGATGGCTGATAAATCGTCACCGCAGACAATCGATGACATTTCAAAACATTACATTTCTTTCTGAGGCTTCAATGGTCAAGATTTTAATAGAATTGGAGACAATCAGCAGGTCGCAGCCTGAGCTGACCTCACTTTTCTTAGTGACCTGACCATCATTGTAGCAGAACTGTGGATGGGTGGATGGTCGAATGGATAAACGCAAAGGAGAGAGATGGGTTTAGGGATAGATGGATGGACTGACTAGATGGACAGATAAAAATGACAAGACTAAAGAATGAATGGACGGAGAGAGATGGGTAGAGAGACAGATGGATGGACTGACAGACAAATGACTTGATGTAAGAATAGATTAAATAAATGGATGTAAGAATAGATTAAATAAATGGAAGGATGGATGGATGGATGGATGGATGGATGGATGGATGGATGGATGGATGGATGGATGTAGATGGACACATGGAGGGACTGACGGATGGATGGACTGAAAAATAGATGTAAAAATGAAAATTACATGATGGATAACTGGATATAAATATTAGAGAACATTTTGAGATGTGGGTAAAAAAACATGAGGAACTATTTCATTATACTGTCTAACCTGAGTAGGAACCCTGTGTAAAAGAACTTCAGAAACCATGCAGAGCTATTGATCAAGACCTCTTTAATGGATTACAGGAAAGCCTGACTCCTCGGAGGGAATGCAAAAAGAACGTAGATAAGTCAACAAGTTTGCACAGGACTTCACATGAGTATCTCAAATTAAATGTCAAAAATAAAAGGAGTTTAAAATATTGACTATCACTGAACACATTTAATGCACACCGAGTGATATCAAGTGTTTATTTCTGTTCTGCTTACGCTTAATGTAAAGAAAACATTTAGTGTTCTCAGAAAATCTAAATATTACATAAGAGCAATAGGAAATTATTTAATACATAACTGCCAGCCTATTAAAGAAAGTACTTCCATATGCTGTGATGGCAATGCACTCAGTACTTGGTTGAAGATCGTTTTGCCTAAATTGCTGCATTGGTGCAGCTCATCCTGGAGGTGATCAGATTGAGGTTCTTCTGAGGAGAAGCCCAGGTGACATTTGCTCTCCAAACTATTCCTCACTGTGAAAACTTCATCCAAGACCTCAAGCAACTTGGACTGTGTGCTTCTCCTCTTTTCTTCCAAGGTCTGGGAACGTGATTTCCAAATGAAAAGCTAAATTTACTGAGCAACAGTATAGCCATGTGTTCTTTGGCTCAAATAAGACACATCTGATGTCTTTGGTTCAGAAGTGGCTTAACACAAAGAAGGTGGTAGCTGTAGTGCGTGTCCCGGATATATCTATGTATGGTGTCTCTGGAAGCACTGTTGCTGTACATACTTTTTTCTTTCACTAAACTTTCCATCAACGTGGTTGGGTTCAGCACCATGGGCAGCCAGATTTTTCAACAGTGGACTCACTGAATGTCTGGAAAACTGTTACGTTAGCAATCTTTCCTATGGCCTGTAGGCCATGACAACATTTCAGTAATAAAAATAATTTATTTGTGTTTTTAATATTGTCATTTTCTGAGAAACTGAATTATGGGTTTTACTAGTAAATTCAAAATTATTAAAAATAAACATCTAAGATATGTCACTGTTTTTAATGGAGCTTTATAACTAATTCTGCCTTTTGAATTGAACATGTTGTGAGCTAATATAATGCAACTCGATGAAATTTACCTAAAACACACAAAAAAACAGGGGAACTTGAAGGACAACAGTTGTCAGAGAGGCAGGCCCTTCAAGACGACACACGGGAAGTATGGAGAGCATTTGGAAGCGAATGGTTCTCCAAGAACAAGATGGTGAGGATAGGGGAGACAGGGGAACATATTCCAGACACTTCAGGAACACAAACAGTAGCTACCTTTCTTTTTTTTAGTTTGTCCAGCTAAAACAAAGTGAGCAGCAGTTACAAAGCAGCAAGAGCAAAAGCCAGTGGTACGGTGAGACCAAAGAAACAACAACAACAACAAAAACAGCCATTAAAATCAATCACATATGACCTAAGCAGATAAAAATGAAACAGCAGCTGGTCTGGAGGAAAGAAAAGCTCATTTGTGTGGCCAGCAGGAGGTTGCAGTGATGAGCAGTGAAGGTGTGACTAGGTGCAGACAGTGAATACTTACGGTCATTTCCTGAACAGTCACTGGCCGTCTCAAGCTTCTCCCTGCAACGCAGAAATGTTTAAGTATATAAGATCAAACTAATCGTTGTTTCATAAAATATATCTTGTTTTCATTTCTACGATGGAAATGTGAAACTGTTTTTGTTTCCTAATCATGGCAAAACAAGCAGAACAATGCAGCCTAATGGTTTGTTTTTATTAATTTCTTCAGGTTTAGTTTTTGGGAAAAAAATGTGGCGTTTGAGGAAATTGTGATGAAAAATAGACCTAGTTGACCTTTTCTCCTCTTGACATTTTTTGAGCTACTAAATGTGTGTGTGTGGCAGTTTGCCAATAGGTGACAAAAATGGGCACCGCCCTCATCAAGATTGCGAGAAGAAAGAGAAAATACAGTAAATCCAAATTACAGAATAGATTTTCAGCATTTCCATTCCATTTTGGGGTCGTTTTTATCTTTGTGTGTATGCCTCCTAATTTTAATATTTCAACCCTGAGGGGCGCCGGACAGATAAGTATGTCGCTGTAACCTTTTGGCTTCCATGTCACTCAAGGGCAGGACTTACCATTAGGTAAAACTAGGCAGTTGCCTTGGGCCCCAAGTTCCTGAGGGCACCATAAAACTCATCATACACGTAGGGTTAATACAGTTATTATTTATTAGCACACATTAATTATGTTTTTGATTAAATTCCTTTTGCTAAAATACCATAAGAATGTTTATTGTAATATGTGTGTCTCGGGACGCCCTCAGGGGAGGGACTACAGGAAACTACACGCAGCAGCATGACCATTTCTCTATATAACTCTTGTTTATAGTCGCTTCTTTGGAGGAGAGTTTAATACACACCCTGCCTAAAAAATTACAACAGTTGTCGCAACCTCAGGAAAAAAATATTAACTAGTAAAAAATGTGTTAACAGAACCCCGGCTGAAACATTTTGGTTTAATTAGATATGTTCCGTCTTGTGCCAGTAAAGCCTAAATATTCCTGACAAAAGAGTTAACTGTTGTATGTAAACACAAAAGGTTACTTTTCTACTAATCCACATTTAACTTACGGACTTTCAGCTTCGGGCGCTCTGGTCAGAACTCTCTGTAGCAGCCCGGTCAGACTTGCTATCTGCTTTTCCATCGCCTCCATTCGCTCCCTGGATCCACACCAAAAACCCAGATGATTCTGTAACTAACAGACCTTTGATGCATATTTTATACAGGGCGTTTAATTGCTTTAACAAAATTATCCACCATGGATAAACTACTAAATTGAATGCTTCACAAACTTGCTGTAGAGACACAAAAATTTATTTAGGCTTTTTTTTTCTAATTATTGTTTATAAACTAAGAAATAGAGTAGTAGTAATAATAATATACATCTCACAAGTACAAGGCAATGAAATGCAGATTGCTTCTAACCAGATGGGCTTAATTAGCGATAAGATAATATGCAATGTGTATTTGGCATTTCCCACATTGCTCCTGCAGTGTCACTCAGTTTATGGTCAGGAAATATTAGAGCTGTTTGGTACGTTGTTCACTAATAATAGTTCAGATGATACCGATTATTGAAAGAATTAAAACTGCAATAACCACAAAATTCCCGGTGAGACCTCTCTCCCTCATTTCAAGGCTTCAGGAGACAGCAGCAGGTTATGTTTCTGAGTACAAAAACATGCAATGTTTATGACCATGTTGTAATATGATAAGGAACTGTTGGTTCCTTAAAATGCCGGTGAATATGTTTTACAGTATTAAAACTATCTTAATCTGCTCTCTGAAAAATCAGGAATGAATTCATGATGTACTGTGGATATGTATTTGTCTTTTTTTAATTTACAGCCAAAGACCTCTCGGTGAGAAGAATGTTTTGCAGCCAGACAGAGCAACAGTACCTGTGTGCTTTAAGAGTTTGCTTTAGGAAAAAAAGCACTGAATGCAGGTTATTTATCCTCTATATGTGACATGAATCTGAACTAGCTCTTTATGAGCCATCCTACCTGGTCTCTGACTCATTCCCAATTAGTGGTGAACCGAAGCCTCCAGTACCGCCGCCTCCATCCCCTCCTCCGATCAGGCAGAGCTGCTCTGCTGTCAGACCCAACCCTGGCCCCTGGCCCCGGGCTTTAGGGCTGTCCCCAAACACAGAGGAGGTAACAGAGTCCCTTCTCAAACTCTGCCTCCCTGGTGACCCCCGCGTGGACATGGTCCCCCCATAGGAATCCCTCATATCGGGTATCTTCTGTGGGGAAGAAGGGGGTGGCACCCTCAGACCCATAGCCAACATGGATGCAGTGTAGGCATCGCTATACAGCGGCCCTCCAGGCCTGTAGAGAACACCGCTCTCCATCAACTCCCCCTGTAACGCTGCAGCAGAGTAGGAGGTTAGTGACCGAACGGATCCAGGACCCGGTCCGCCCCCGCGGCGGTATAAGGAGGCATAAGGGTCAGCTCTGGCTGGCAGAGGAGAGTGAGGACCTCCCGCGAGGCTCAGGCGACTCGCGTCTGGGCCGAGAGCGTACGGGTCGGCGTAGATCCCACCTCCATCTCCTCGCAGTAGCACCATGCTCCTGGACCCGCCCACCTCATCATCAGGCTTCACATCCCTGCGCTCCAGGATGGCGCTGGAGGAGGTGCAGAATGCTGGCTGGGTGTGATGGGGCTGGTGGAGCTGGGGCTGCTGGAGGGGGGAGGAGTGGTGGGACTGGGAGTGCGGGTGAGGTAGGGAGTGGGTGTGGTGGGGTGGCCCTGCGTAGGAAGAGGGTCTCCCAGAGCTGTAGAGCAGTCGAGCACGGGACGGCGAGCCTTGAGGAGGTGAAGCAGAAGAGGAGGAATGCTGGGAGGACATGGCGGGGTTGCCAAGGCGACGGTTTGGCGGAGAATCCTGGGGTGCGTGCACCATCTCCCTCTGTGGGGAAAAAAGAAAAACTTACAGATAAATAGGTCTCTTTAGAATCTGGACAGAAACTATTGGGAAGAGAGATACATAAACTACACCAGCTGGTTGTGTCACTTCAAATGTGAACCACTTTCAGGTAGATCTCAGTAAGTTAATATAAGTTAAGTCTAAAACTCAGATTTATTACACACTGTGATATATTTCAACTGGTTTATTTCCTTTAATTTTGGTGATAATGACTTCCCTGTACTGAAAACTAAAAGTATATATTTTAGTACATAATATTAAATAAGACCAATAATACTTTTTTATAACCCAAATATTATGGTATTGCTACGTTAAGATTGATGGTTTTCGGCAAACAGTCCCTGACACCCTGAGAAATTGAGAGTAAGCCACTAACAGTCATTACAAAAGAAAGTTTTGATTTGTTCACTGAGTGCTGCATCCAAGCATATTGATAGAAAGTTTAATGAAAGGGAAAAGTGTGAGAGACAAAAAAAAAAGCATACAAGCAACCTGAAAAAGGCTATTCAAGAATTTGGTAGAAATTCACAAGGTGTCTACTGTGGCTGTAGTGAGCGGCGATTCAAAAGCCACAACACAGAGATGCATCCAGGAAATGGGCTACATTTGTCACATTCTCCATGTTAACCCACCGCAGAACCAGAAACAATATCAGAAGGGTCTTTCCTGAGTTTACCTGAGGAAAAACAAACAACAAAAAAATGCAGAGATGCTCAGTGGTCCAAAGTCCTTTTTTCAGATGGAAGAAAAGTTTAAATTATATTTAGAAATCTTTTTCCATCAGTGGAGAGACACAGAGTCCATGGTGCTTCAAGACAAGCATTAATTTTCCACAGTCAGTGATTATTTGGCAAACCATGTTGGTGCTGGTCCATCGAGTTTTATCAGGTCTTGAGTCAGCTCAGCCATCTACTGGCAGCTTTTGACAGAACCTCACGGTGCTGTCTACTTTACAGAGATTGGAATTTCATCGTCAAGCCGTAATTTTTATCTTCGCTGAAGAGAAGTGTCAATACCTGCTTTAATGACTACGGTATCACTGTGCTTGATTGGCCAGCAAGCTGACCGGACCTAAACCTGGGCTTCCTGAACATCTCAGTAGAGCCACTGGCTTCTTGCCTCCATGCCAAGCGGCATTAATGCAGTCATTCATGCAAAAGGAGCCCCGACTAAGTATGAGTGCTTATACTAAAAACACTATTTAGCAAGCCTATATTTCTGAAATAAAATAGCAATTCTATGTATTTGATGTAAATGCTAATTGTCTGGAGAAACAGATTTGTTTTTTCATAAGACAAAAGCAAAAATCATCAAAATGAACAGAAATACCTGTTTGAAAACCATTCCCACTTTGTTTAATGAATGTTTGTAAGGGTTTCCCTTTTTAAAACTCAATTACTAAAATTATTTCAATGGCATTCCAATCAACTAGGATGCTTGGTTTTGGTCTGATCGTTTTAACCCTAAAAAAAAAAAAATTCTAGGATGGGTAAACTTTACTACCTACATTTTGCTTTAATCCTTCCTAAGTCTGTAAGTGATTGGCATGGAAAAAAATATTTTGTTAATATATTTAGTTTTAGATTGTATTTGTTTTGCATCATTTCAACGTCCGCTATGCAGCTGAGTGTGTTGATGTCGTAATGAAAAGAGCAGACTGTAGAAGGTTTTATAAATACCAACTCTGTCTGTTTCTACATATGATTGTAATCATTTACAACAAATTTGTTGGATCCAAGAAATTGAACACACTGAAAAAATAAATCCGTCAACAGTTGGCATCGAATTTAACTTTTTCTGTAACTTTCAAATATGCTACTCTCTGATTGCCAAGAAAGAAAGAAAGAAAGAATGGATACAATGGAAAACTTTTGGCATCGGTCTAACATGTCAGAGAGGAAGGAAACGAAGCTGAGCAGGTCTGAACTCAGCAGAGGGTTAGCAGACAAGAGTAATGGAGGAGGCAAGAAAACACAAAAGAAGACAACGGTGTAATTGCTCATGACGCACAAAGCTAACTTCAGGAGACGATGCAAATTGAAATGCCAATATTTCCAAATAATGACCCCGAGGAGTCCTGCAACAACACTCTGAGGACAGCCTCACAGCAGTCATAGTCCTCTATCTTGTATCTTAGCAACAGCTTCTCTCTTTAACTACACTGAGCACATCTCATTACCCCCGTGTAGTTTGCAGTCCCTTAAGTTTGTCCCGTGGTGTCGTTTTCAAGCTGGCCGCCCTCTGTCTGAGGAAAATCTGTCAATCGATCTCCTTTTCCAACCATCTTCTGCCCTCCAGGCGTAGGCCTGAATTGGTCTCAGCAGTCCTGGTCATGCTTTTGTGCTCTGAGGTAAGGGAATAATCTTGGCTTTACTGGCAGGAGTTCAATAAAGCCCCCCCCCCCCCCCCCCCCCCCACACACACACACACACACACACAGTGTGCTATGTGCCGTTGGTCCCCTCTATGGTGCAAATACAAACACACACACACATCCTTTTTAAGTGAGGACTGTGCCTTGACCTCCATAGACTTTAAGTCATTTTTAAGCCTTTTTATGGCCTACGCCTAACCTTTACTGCTTTATACCTAAAGCTAACCCTAATTGACGCCTTAGTGCTAAACCCAACTTCCAACCCAAAAAAAAGTGAGGATCAAAAAAAGGTCATCACTTTACATCAAAGTCCTCAATTTACTAGGAAAATGAGCAAAAATATTCTTGCTCATCTGCAAGCACAAGAACACACACACCTCACCTTGACACCAGGAGCAGCTGCCAATGTACTTTACACACATAAAACTTGAGGTAAGCTGGCCTGTTCGATAAGGCTGTAAAACGCTCTGAAGATTTCAGAGGAGAGCTGGAGGCGGCGGCAGCTCCCGTGGGAACAGCTGACCTCCAGAACATTAGCGGGCAGCTGCAGATCAGTGGCAGCGGCATGCAGAAACGCAATCAGACACCTAGGCATGTAAACAAAAAGCCTCGGAGCTGCTTGGCTGCAAAGGAATCAGCAAACGCTCTCTCCCTGCAGCTCTTAATTCAGTTCAGCTGTTTAACATGCATATTCACTTTACACTGAGTGAGCACGGCATGTGACTGCCCGTGTGCAATGTCATTTATCTGTTTAGAACTGATTTCTTCCTGTAATAACATAAACTACTAAACAAGTGTACAGATGCAGCGCTACAATAACAGAAGTTCCTGCAATTTTATTTGAAAATAGAAGATAAACAGTTTAAATCCCATTCTTCCTGTAGCAACGTTGTTTTTTTGCGGCACGTTCATAGGACAGCGGTTACTAAAAGTGTGTGTTTATAGAGAACTAAAAATCAGAGATGACAAATAGACTGATTACGTTCATTTTAATCCTTTTTCAACTTAACTGGTTTGACCGATGAATGGCTAATCTGACACCTAAATGCACCATCTTTTTCTGGTTCAAGAACACAGACTTAGCTGAACACAGGAAAGACTAAATGATAGGTGGGAGAGCTGAAGAATGGATGAATGGAAATCGAATGTGGACATTTTGCGTGCTTTTGCTGCTTTTTGCTTTCTTTTTTGCCGAATTCATCATTTTGTCTAAATGAAAGAGACATTTCCTTTTTGTCTTTATTTTTTCTAGTTTATTTTACTGCGATTCAAAAATAATATTAACAATAAGAATTGAATGATGTAGGACCATTGTAAACAGGCTAAAAACAGAAAAGCAGATTTATTTTTTCTTACTGAGGAAGGGGATCTGCGACATGCTGCCGTGTGAGACTCGTTTATATCCTGCTCACCTAATTACATTTTCTTTGTAAACAGACAAATGCACACCATTATTTTGAAGTGCAGCTAATATGATTGCCAAGCTATAATTTGCTGTTTGTATGGTTAATAAATCACTTTTATTATAATGCAGCTCAAATGCACCATTTTTCCATGACGTACAGTACAGTGTATTTTAATAGAGACGGGACATGGCACAGATGAGCAACCAGCCTTTTGTAAGTTTCTGAAATCATAGACAATATGGAACATATGTGGTACTTAGTTTAACAACATTTCAGGTGCAGGAACACAAATGTCTTGATTCGTGAGGTCAGGTCATCTGTCCTGGCCGTGTGTCGTGGTGGAACAGTGTTTTCCGTGTTACAATCTGCCGGCGTCCACCTGAGTAAGCGCTGAAGATGTGACGGACTGGAAGTGGTCCAGGAAAAAAGGTCACATGATTCACAGCAGAGGAGAACAACTTCGGCTCTGAGACGTTACGTAACACCAAGCAGTGTTTGTAAACACTGCCGATGGTGCGAGAGTGTGTGTCACGGTGCAGCACCATAAAAGTATAATCTTGGTACACATTATCCTGTTATTTGTGTCGATTTACGATGTGTGATCAGACCTCTGTTTCCATGCTTTTATGACTTTTTTTTTTTTTTTAATGAACACTTACTCTCAAGTCTCCGTTGGCAATGTGGGGGTTGTGGTGTCCGGGGTAAGTGCCGTAGATGGGCTCTTTGCAGTAAATCTTAATTACGCAGCGGTCCTGAACGTCCCGAGGGTCCTCCAGCTCATAAAAGACATTGCGGGTCTCATCTTTGATTAGCAACGCTGTGCTGGGAGACCTGCGGATCAATCATGGTGAAAAGAAAATGAGAAAAATAAAAACCAATGAGAAAAAGTTTGTGGAAAGACCCTTTCAGGACCAGTTACCCGATAATGCACCGTGATGGAGATTTACTCCCAGATACCTGGACGATATTTACCTGCGTGATGTGCCCACATTGAAACTATTTACTGAGTGACGCCTCAGAAATGGAATATTGAGCATGTATGGGTTACGTTTCAGCAGATCACGATCTACTGTTAAGATCTTAATGGAAATGTTGCTTTGACCACATTTCTTTAAGATAAATTCATTAAGTTTATATAATTATCAACTCAACAAGCTTCAATTCTACTTCCTGAGCCTAGATCACAATACCACACGGTATGATGTTTTGCAAAAGTAAAAGCAACCCATAAATGTCTAGCCATATTTTAACCACTTCAATTTATGTTGTTGGAATTTTACAGTACAAACATACACAGACTAGCAAATAATCTAAAAATCTTACTATCACTCTCTTCCCTTTGGTCTTTCCCAGTAATTCCTCCATAAGCAACAAGTGGTTCAGAATTCAGCTGCTCACATTATTACAGAGACCACCTCATTTCATCACATCACCCCAGTCCTACAGCAGCTCCACTGACTACCTGTTAAATTTAGAACAGAATTCAAAACTCTTCTGTGCACATTCAAGGCAATCCACAAGCTGGCTCCCCTGACTTTCTGATCTTCTTCACATCTCTACTCCTTCCCACACCTTTAGATCCTCCTCTTCCCTTCCCCAACTATTTCCTTCCTGCCTCAGCACCATGGGGAGCAGAGCTTTGTCCCAAACTCTGGAATTCCCTCCAGACATTGATAATACCGACACCCTCTACCGGTTCAAGTCTAAACTCAAAACCCAACTGTTCCAAAGTTCATGGTCTCCGTGTTTGCTGGTTCACTGTAAGTTTTATTATCATTGTTCTGCTTGTTGTGTACAGTATCATTGAGTGATCTGAAATGTGTGTTTATTAATTAAATGTGCTATTAGTTTAATTATCCATCAAGCAGTGGGGATGCATGGTTTATATAACTATTTGGGCTACAAAAATCCGATAAGTACAGTTTGCATTTTTAGGCATTGTTTTGCCTTTTTACAACAGCTAGCATCAATGTATTTCTTGAAGTTTGATGTGATAGACTGGCACTAAGTAGCACATAAACCTGAATTAGAAGGGATGGAATACGTGGGCTGAACATCGATTATCAAGACTTGCCACAGATCCTCCATCAGATTCATGTCGGGACTTTGGTTCATTCTAGCACATGACTTTATTCTGATCCAAACTATCCCATTCTGGTTCTGGTTTTATGTTTAGGGTTGTTCCCCTCCTGGAAGGTGAACTTCAGTCTCAGGTCTCCTGGAGCCTCTAATAGATATTTAATAGCTCCACCCTTCCTTTTCTGATACTCAGAAGTCATTCCCACATCATGAAGCTGCCACTGCTAAAAGGCCTACATGCAATTTACCTCTCTTGGCAGCTTCTCTTAATAATGCTGTCTATGTCCAACCTGTTGATTCAGACAGACAGCCATGGCTTGGCAGGTTTGCTGTTGCATCTCTGAATGGATTGAACAGTGATGTTCAAGAAGTTCAACACTTGAGGTTTCTTTCCAGGCTAACAAATTTTTTTTCACTTATTTAGAATTTCACTTAGGAGTACCTGTCCCGATCCCCAGGTGTTTGTCCATTTTTTAAGTTCCTTGGCATTGTGTAGTCTGTTAGCACTTTTCACTTCTTTAGTATTGTTTATTAGTCTGTAGATGTGGTTCCTTCGTTCTTGTTCATGCCATCATTTAGTTTTCTGCTAATCTTCTGTTTCAGAATCATTCTGCTTTAAAATTATGCAATTCAGTGTATTTATCTACTATATAAGATGAATTACTGGTTCTAATGACGTGGAATAACCCAAAGCATATGGATGCAATGCAAACCAGCATCAAGGATACTGGGGGAAAACGTTTTTTTATAACCTCAAAGTCTTTTCACTACTCTGTTTTTGTACTGGATTTAGTCGCACAGCATCAAACCAAGTGAGGTGGGGTTTATAAAATTTTTGAGCTGGAATTTCTTTCTGATTCAGCCTTTAGGAAAAGTCCAAGATAGTGTAGCACAATCTGGGTCACTCCTCTTGGTGTAGAAGCTATTGTTAGTTTTTAAGCTTTGCTTTGGTGAAAGAGAAAAATACTAAGCAAAGTGAAAATAGCTGTTCTTTGGAGGAATGAAGTTGAGTGAAAGACTGTCAGCTGCAGCCTTTGTCCATTTTGAAACATGATCATTAGTTTTACAACAATCCATAATACTCCAACTCTGCAGATATGACCAAAATTTCCCTCTGTACTGAATCAGCTCTTGCCTCTTTGGAGAAATGCTTTTAAAGCTTATAAAAAGAGAAAAAAAATCATCCTTGAAAAACATTACAAGCTTAGCTTGGGAACCTTTCCCTTCATTCATAGCTGTTTTTGTATTTGTACGCCTCCGAATCTAACATCGATTTATAAAGCCAACACTAAATGAAGTGTAAATGTAGCGCTGCAGAGTTTCAAACAACATCTGAAACAGATCGATACGCATCTGGATGCGCTAATAACTTGTGTGCATAGCTGTGAGTCATCCAGGCCTACCTGAGCATGGCCATGGTGAGCCTCTGGGGGAACATGTGCACAATGAGGGCCCTCAGGGTGTCCAGGCTGGTCAGCTCGTGAGTCAGGTGCACCCTGCGAATCTCCTCTCCAAGCTGGAGGAACAGGATCCCTGCAAAGACGAAGGAAGAGGAGCAGTGAGGATTTCAGAAGGCAGAGTGAGGAGACAAAAATATGCACCGTAAATTATTGATTTTTCTACCTAATTTAAGTAACCCCATTATGAAATATCATGTTGACTTAGGGAAGAGAAATCCTTGTCATCAGTTTGATTTAGAACAGTCCAGACCTCAATCGTGACAAACAGAAGCTCTGCCACAAAATGACATTTTGAAGCTTTGGAAATGTATTATTCAGTTGAAGCATCCTTGCTGTCACAGTCAGAAACTGCTTGGAAAATGGTCTTGACATACATTTTAACAAAATCACAATAACGGAAGTGTCCCACTGTTTCAGTCTCCAACAAAATGCTTCACTGTCCTCCTCCTCAGATGCTGGAGGGGTGCTGCTCAAGAGATTGAATTTGGTACTTGACGAAGACATTAATCAAACATGACGCACGGTCTGACGGGATAATTTGGAGAAAGACCGGTTTGTGTTCAAAAACAGAATGAAACTGCCAATAAAATCCATAACTAACATTCAGCCCAGACTGAGTTTGTGCGATGAGGCGCTGATTAACCCCACTGGTGGGGCGGCATGTTTAGGACCAAAACAAGTGGTAACTTGCTAACTTTAGCTTACAGGTATGACTAAAATGGCACCAGTGTGTATGACTTGCCATCTGTCTTTGCCCGCTCAATTTGCACTTATGCCATTTTTAGCACCTTGCAGTTAAAATATTAACACTATGCTGCTGTGTTATCATCACACTATTATGAATCTTGGACTACATGTTTCTACCAGTTCGAGGTTTTATTATAGACACGAGGGTTTTGCCTCCGTTGTTGTGGGAGATCCCTGTATTGATTTGTTTAACTTTCCCAGAAGAACCGTCACCATCGCCAAGGTACACAGCGGTAGGTTTATGCTACCGCTGTTTATGATTCATCCCACTTTTTCCACATATTTGGGGAATCTCAAACTGTGTATGAAGAAATTCAACCCTTTCCTTTCCCCGTGATTCCTGGAGCCTCCCTACACTTGGTTGATGCCTGTTGCTGTCTGGAAGGAGTTAATCAAGTTGTGAATGCATCACAGGAACTCCCACTTGCTTCATCCCCAGAAGTAAATCTAAGCAATCTAAGGGCTCTGTCGGGATCCCTGAAACGTCAGGGCCCTGGTTCCTTCAGCTCCTGTCAGGGTTGGCTTAGTGAACGTTGGGTCTCTTGCAAACAAAACATTCAGTCTTAAGGATTTCTTCATTTCTAATGGACTGGACTCCTTCTAGGTGACAGAGACCTGAGTCAATGCTGGTGAGTCCAGTGTCTTTTCAGAGCTTCTGCCACCTAATTGTGTTTATTTTTACTCACCGCAAACATCAGGAAGAGGATGAGAAGGAATGGCAACTATCTTTTCCGAGTTTATGTAACTGTAAACAGCTTTCTCCAACATCATCTTAATCCAGTTTTGAACTGAACTCATTTGAAATCAAACCAGCTGCTATGTGCTGTGATCTATCGACCACCAACATACAATATGGACTTGTTAAATGAAATGACGCCAAAATAGGATAGAGCCCCTTCTGTCATAGATTTTAATGTGAATGTCTGTTGTACTGATACACTGATGGTTAAGAACGTTAAGTCTAATTGACTAACTTCACATGGTGGGTGTCTGGACCTACTGGAGTAATAATTTTTGGGCTGATAGACGAGCGATCAAAAGTTAGCACACAGCTTCAGTTGCTTCAGCTAGGAACTACCGATCAGGCCCTATATCTAGGTATAGTGATGGACTCAGAAGGCCAACCATGTAATTGTCTTTAGATGCTTTTGGAGGTTCAGGTCAATCAACTGGAGAGCATTTCCAGGACTAATGTCTCAGCAGCATCTGGAAAAACTAATCCATGCGTTTATCTTCTAGTAGAATTGATTACTGCAACAGTGTTTTCACAGGTCTGCCAAAAAAAGTTGATGAGACAACTGCAGCTGAACTAGAACGCTGCTGCCCGCGTCCTTTCAAAGACTAAGAAAGTAAAGTACTGTACATCACCCCAGTTCTAAAGTCTTTAAACTGGCTTCCAGTATCTCAGACAATAGACTTTAAAATACTTCTGTTAGTCTATAAATCACTGAATGGCTTAGCACCTAAATACATCACAGACTTGTTATCAGTGTATCAACCCTCCAGACCACTCAGGTCTTCTGTCTCCAGCCTACTCTGCATACCTAGAACCAGAACCAAACATGGAGAAGCAGCATTTAGTTCTTATGCTCCACTTATCTGGAACAAACTTCCAGAAAACTGTAAAAGTGCTGAATTCTTTTAAATCAAGAGTAAAAGCATTTGTTTAGGATTGCCTTTGACTGTTCTAGTTAAAATGTTAACTGAAACATCATTA
Organism: Fundulus heteroclitus; assembly: GCF_011125445.2. NCBI lineage: Eukaryota > Metazoa > Chordata > Actinopteri > Cyprinodontiformes > Fundulidae > Fundulus > Fundulus heteroclitus. The sequence continues at coordinate 13,235,747 of NC_046370.1, forward strand.
GTTTAAGTTTGTAGTCCAACTGTTTTAACATTTGCTTTTAGTTTCCATTTCCCATGTTTTATTGTGTTTCAGTTTTTCTACATATTTTTCCAACTTGCTTTTATTCTAGTTGTATTTTCCTATGTTTTAAAACAGTTTGCAAAACATTTTGCATTGTCTTTGTACTGAAATGTGCCATTCAATTAAATTTGCCTCGCCTTACACAAGTATGTCGCCACACACTGGCCCTTTTTCTTGCATGGGTTGTCCGTTTCAAACTCGACAACTTTTGACGCCGTATTTCCAGATCATAAGCCTGTGTGGTTTCATAGCGCTTTGTCCAGCAGCTGTGTTAAACCTGCCGCTCCTGCTCTGCAGTGATGTGTCATCAATCCATTCACGACGGCACAGCTTTCAACTTTGTTGGATCCGAAATGTGTCATCCCCAAGTCTCTGCTATCAGACACAGCTCAGGGCTTAGCTCCTGGTTTCACTCTAGCTGCCAAATTGTGTTAGATGCTGTGGCTCCATTAAAACCTATAGACACAAAGTTAGAGCTGAGCCCTGGCTAAACGACACCACTAGAATGTTTAGATATAATTGTCAAAGAGCTGAGCAGAAGTGGAAAAAAGGACAATGCAGGACTGTTGGCTATCAGGCGATTGCGATACATGCAAAAAAAGTATCAAATGTCATTGTGTCACACTGTTAAAAAAGAAAGACACCAGTTTTATTTAAAACTATTGATTCTGTACTGTATGTTCCTCACGATGCTTAGCATGAGAGTCTTTTTTAACTTCTTTATGTAAAAGGCGAGTAATGTCAGGACTCTTGTATCACCCCCTGCATTTGACCCTTTAGTCTCTGCCCCTTGCTCCACTGCTCTCTACCAATTTGCTTCTGTGACTTTGTCTTTCCTATATGGGAGTTGTTGATCATCTGAAGCCCAGCAGGTTTGCCTGCTAATGCTGTTCCACCACGATTGTTTAAAGAGGCTATTTCTGTTCCTGGTCCATATCTTCTGGCTGTTATTATTAGTCTGGCCTCAGGCGTAGTTCCTAAAATGCTTGAACAGGCAACACTGCAACCACAGATCAAAAAATTTAGCCTTAATAGGCCTATTTCAAAGCCTCTCCTTTTCTCTAAGACCATGGAGAAAATCATTTACAGACAACTGCAAGCCTTTCTGAAGGAAAATGAGGTGCTTGAATAATCTGGTATACGAAGGAGTTTCACAGTCTACTCAATTACTGGATGGTGTCAAAGTTAATTTGTCATGAAACAATACAGTTGGTTTACAGTGTTTGTTTTAATAGGCCGCTTTTTATTTTTTTCCAAACATTCGACTTAACATTATGACCAAACATCTCTGCTTTGGTCTTATCGATCCAAACAAAATTGTTCCAATAGGAAGTAAAAAGTAAGAGTAGGTTTTTTCCTCTAACCTGTCAAAAACAGGCAATACCTATCTTTTTATAATCTTGTGTCGTGACATTTAATATTCCATAAACTAACTAAGAGATATAGAGTCTGAACTTTTGGGTTTTATAATTTCTGAGCGTTGACCTTTTTCAGACCCTGGGGTGAATTTGCTGGGATGTCCACTCCTGGGAAGACAGGCTGTTTTTTTAAAAGTTTTATATTTGTTGAAATATCTTTTTCATTGTAGAATGGTGGCTTTCAAACTGTTTGGATATGGCCTTATAACCGTGCCAGACTGATGATCAGCAACAGTTGCTTCTCTGCTTCTTCAGCTGGTCTTACCATAAATACATCTGCTAAACGACTAATCAGACTTAAACTGCTATATCTTGATAACTATTACCCAATGTTACCTAATATAATGATATATTTTATTTTTTTTTAAAGTTTCCACAGGAGGTTCTTCAAGACAGAAGACACAAAAGTATGGACCTTTGAGTTTTGGCCCTGTGAAATAAAATGTGCTTAATAATAGTTTGTCAGTTAATTTCTCAAAAACGCAAAACTAATTTTAAAAAGTTAAACACATTGATGATGGTTAATGATTCAATGTATAAATTAAAAATGCAACTAAATGTGATTTAGGTCCCATTCTGAAAATAATTTTAATCACCCCAGGCTAATTACCTGAGCCAAGCCCTATCTTCCTCACCACACCCTTGAAAGGGTCATTCCTGCGTTTTCCTTTTCTAAGCTGGACTACTGCAACTCTGTCTGTAGTGGGATTGACCAAGAACTCCTCTGCTGTCCCCAGCCAGTAAAAAAAATCAGTTGGCCCCCTTTTAACAGGGAAAACATTGTGACAGCACATTACCCAAACAATGCATTTTCTTCACTGGCTCCCTGTTTCTTTTCAAATTGTTTTTAACATTTTATTCTTGAATTTCAAATGTTCAAATGCTCTGGCACCTTCTTATTGTCCTGAGCTCCTACGTAGTGACTGTCCTCATAGAACCCTGAGATCTGAAGATGAAACGCTCTTTTTCGTTTCAAGAACTCGACTTTTGACAAGGGAAGAAAGAGCCTTTTCAGATTTTATTGTTTTAATTATTTCTTAATATTCGTTATTTCTTAAATACAAGATGATTGTTTAATCATCTTGTATTTTTATTCACCTGAACACTATTCTGGGTGCCTTATGTTGAGTTAAAGTGCTTTATAAATAAAGTTGTGATTAACTTAAATTCTGGACATACAAGACTTTATTACAAAAAAAAAATTAAACTATACTTTTTAATTGTTTGTGCCATTATTGGCCTGCAGTAATCAGACAGAGAAAGGGCAGAAAGAAGGAGGAAACAAGTGTATCAAAGGTTTAAAGTCTGGGAACTGAAACCTGGACAGTTGCATCAAGGACTAAAAGCCTTCTTATTTGGGCCCCGTTCCACCACTACACCAATTTTGGCCCCAAGATTATTAAATGTATGACATTTTATGACTCTTCAAGATCCCATAAAAACCCTAAAATGTCTCTGTTGTCCAAATTATAAGGCTGATTTTCCAGGAGCACAGAGGCCTTACCTGGTGCCCGCAGCTTGGCTTGGCTGGACGAGCGAGCCAGCGGAAGACTCTGCCGAAGTCGGTTCATCCGGTTGAAGCCGATGGGGACGTCGGGTTCGGACATGGTCTCCAGATTTTCAGCTGAGGCAAAAGAAACCCTGTTGGCCTGGTCTGCGAGCGCCGGCTGTGTTGGGCTGAGTCGGGTCACACGGGGCGTACGGGTCTGAAACAGAGGAGAGAGGAAAAGAATCTGAGTGCACAGAAAGAGGGCTGAGGCTGCCTCACGATTTCAAACTTAAGCTGTTCTGCCATATTATTTCCAGAGAGAAGAGGATTTCTCCTTCAACTTCTTCTCAAGAAAGCCATACTCTAGTCTTTTTTTAAGCCATCCTGTCATTTGTCTATTTATCCTTTCAAACATTACCAGCTACCAGAAAACCTTCGAAAACTGTTCAGGAGAAGTGAGCGATTTTTAGAAACACCAGAAACAGTTTTTGTGTTTCAGTAAACGGAAACTGTGGAACGGTCTAAATACTAAAGTAAAGCAAAGTCAAAAAAAACAAAACAGTTCAAATCACTATACAAGTATATGGTCATTATGGGATACTTTATGTAATAATAGTCATTTCATTAGTTCCATTAGTACATGTAGTTAAAGCATTTTCATTTTTATTACAAAAGTTAATTACAATACAAGGTATGATTTACTTTTCAGTTAAATACAGCACTCTATATAGGACTATATTCATTTAAATGTTGAGATTTCTAAATATCTATTGTATGTATAATGTAGTATGCTAATATCTAATCTATGCACTATATAAACCAGGAGAGTAACATGACAATTCATGCATGATGGAATGGGATAAAATAGCTTCATACGTTCAACATGTTTGAATGTGTGAAACTAATTTATAATGAATCAGTCTGTTATACTGCTGACAATGTGAAAATAAAATAACCAGAGATGGTGCGGAGAAATACGGGCAAACAATGACATCAGGAAATTTATTCAAAGAAAAAAAAAAAGCCACAGATAAACAAGCATTTCATCTTAAAGACAAAACCGCAGACGAATCCTGGAGATAAAATTAGAGCCTCGCTGCCCGTCAGGTTGACTGAAGCGGGTCGACTCGCCGCCACAATCAAACAGTCCATTCAGAGTGATCCACCTTAATGAGGAGGAACAACAGCCCACAGAAACTGTTGGAACAACGTTTTCGACAAAAGGGAAGAAAGCAGGGGCAGATAGGGGAGCCGAGAAGAGACGGCAGCAGCTGTGTTACAATAAAATGTTTCACCGGCTCCTGGACTTGAGCAGACCGCAGACACTGGCCACGAAGGGCTCAGTTAGTGAGTCAGCAAACATCAGCAGTGTAAAGTTAATGACCTTAACTGGTAATCCAGATTCCCCGTGATATTTCACCTGTCTAATCTGAACCCTCGGGGAACCCAATATTGAAGGGCCTCTCATTACAGCACAACCAGACGCTTCTGCTGGCTTTTAATGAATCCTTACTGACGGACATTTTCCAACCCAAAGAGTCTAGTAATGAGCTCCCAGAGAGCCTCGAGAAGCAGACTGTCTAGCAGGAGTCTGAGATTCGTCTTCACATATGGTTAGTGGGTGTTGTTTGACATCATGAGGATACAGCAGGCAGAGCCGTTCAGACGCTCAGACATGCATGAGTGAGCAAACATGCAGGAAACACCAAGAATCATGCAAGGAAAACATACAAGGATAAAACTCAGATCCTCACATGCTGCTGCCCAGCATCTCTCGGGGATTCACCCGTTCCACTTAAACAGAGATCTTTCCTTCATTGCAAAACATCTGTTAACCTTGAGGACAGCCTGACTGAACTGCATGTGCAGCACCTCGTATGTTTCGATATTTGTGATTTCGTAATGGGTTCAACAGCCAGACGCAAACCTTCTGCGTTCAGCCCAGAGAGAACCGAGCTACTGAGGGCAAAGGAAGGCAGCAACCGGGAATCATCAAGTTTCTGTTCAGTGAACTGTGAAGAAGATGAAGAACAAGAAGAGGAACAGGGCTAGAAAAAGAGCACTTCCAAGCGTAAAGGCACTTGAGAAATTAAGTAATAATAGACAGCAGGATGAAGAAATAAAAATATAGAAAACAGCACTCTTTAGCTTTAACTATACATACATACATACATACAAACATATATATATATATATATATATATATATATATCAATCGTGACAAACAGAATATATATATATATATATATGTACATATACATATATATATACATATATATATATATATATACATATATATATACATATATATATATATATATATATATATATATATATATATATATATATATATATATATATATATATATATATATATACGTATACATATATTCATATATATATAAATATACACATATATATACACATATATATATATGTATATATATATATATATATATATGCATACATACATACATATATACACACACACACACATATATATATATATATATATATATATATATATATATATATATATATATATATATATATATATATATATATATATATATATTGAATCAGAGTTGGTGTATGGCTGTAGGTTCAATAATGGGGTGACATTTCATACAAAAATAGAAATAGGTTGGGGCAAACAGGGACAGGGACCTTTAAGCAATCCAGATCTTCTTCGGCCCTCAGTTATGCCCTTCAGTCATCCTCACTGTTTTTCTGAAGGACCTAGGACCTAGCAAAATGCAGACCACTTCCGAATTGATTTGGCCACATGCTTTGAATTATCCTGATGAGAGCTCCAGTCATCATCCTTATTTCTGTTATCTGGTAGATTCTAACAGATTTTAATTTGTTGTATGTCAATAAGTTTGTGAAGTAGTGCTATCTAATGTTTTTTCAAAGCTTTCAGAAGAGAACCAGACCCACAGCCTCACAGTTCCTGCACCTTTCTCACAGGAAACATAAGGCACTATCCCACATATGCCTTCATCATTTCACAACACAGACCACGGCAGTTTGTCTGGCCAAAAAGATCAAACTATTTCGTCCAATCCCAGTACAGTACAATGTGATATTCCTTCAGTCACATCTATCAAATGACACATGTTTGCGTTTGCAACTAGTGCACACAACTCATCCATTTTAGCATTAGTGACTCTGTGATTGACCTTGTGGTCCCCTAAAAAAAAAAAAAAAAAAAAAGAAAGATTGGGGTGGGCATTTACCTGAATTACTTTAATCTGTCTTGACATAGTGGGACCTCCTGAGCCTGGATTGGCCTTTGCGAAACGTTTAAAGCCAGAATGCCCTGATCACGATATGTCAAGCCTGGCTTTATCTCTTGTCCTGGATATCTAAATTCTACTTTTGAGAAACAGTCCTCTGAACCACAAGGCTAAATTGCATCTTCAGCAACTGGTGAAGTTCGTCACACTAGTTATTTGATTCATGTTTGTTCATATAGACTTAGACTTTAGTGTCATTCAACAGCAAATTCTCAATGCACCTCAATTTGGGCGAAATTTTGTTGCAGGACTCCGAGTAAAAACAGAAGACAAAAGAGAAACATTGTAGATATATGTAAGTATGTGCAATATAAAACAGATTAAAAATATCTAATCCAGTCCTCAGGGAGATTGCCACCCTGAGGACTGGAGTTTGACACCTGTATTTTGGACTATGTCGCTAGTCTTTGCTTAAAAGATGGTTCCTTCATAAGTTGTAGATTATAAATAAAAAGTTCCAGGAAAAACAGTTATTATAAAAAAGTCTAAATGTGAAAATGCTTCAGAAAAATGTACCAAAGGAATTTTGTTAAAATTTATATTTTCTGAAGTATGCACTGACATTAAAGGTGGAATTGTTCTAATTTCGTCTGTGATACAACACCATTCCTATAAAATCTCCCTTTTATTTTAATTTTATCCTACAACATTTGTATCAGACGTGGACTGTAAGATATATGGTTTGTTTTTCCATAACAGATAAATATGCAGACCGATAGCCTTGAAACGTTTTCCAACAAAAAGAAGTTGCAATACTTAACCATGCAAAATCAAGAGAACACAAAAATAATACAATGAGAACTTTTAATCTTTTTTAATAATCAATGAGCCCAAAGTTAAGACTTTACTTTTCCTCTTACAACAGTCTTTCCTTTGCCAACTCATTACTTCTGCGTTGAATCAGATGATCAAACTGAGCTGAGCTGCATGGTCTCCAGCTACAAAAGGTTATCTGATAAACATCAATGAGGTAAAAAAAAAAAAAAACTTATTTTCTTCCATCAGCCTCTCAGGGTGACATTGTTGGCTCAGTCTCATTGCTGCTGTGTTTATTAACAGTCCTGATGCAGCTGTGCCAAACAGGATTATTTAGAGCTCAACGAAGAGCCTCCTGTTCAGGAGTTTTAATACAGTTTGTTCATTAAAGGTTCATTAATTTGACCTCTTTGAGGTTTAACTTCTTAACCTTTGCAACATTTTCTCTCAACCCATTACAGACTCCAGAATTTAGAGTAACCAAATCAGCTGTTTGGATTTAACCCTAATGGAACAAATGTTTTACACATCCTTTGGTTATAATAATTGGCTAACAAGAGCAAATCAATGGTGCTGACCTTATTCAATCCACTCAATTTCCACATATACTTAAACAACAATGATTGTATTAACACCCTGGCTGCTGAATTTAATTTATTGGATTAACTTAAAGTTAAAAAGAGTCAACTTTTTGTATTATTTGAAACGGTGCCTTACACTGCAATATGATTGTTACGTCTGAATGAACACCAACTCATGAATGGTTGTGCAGGCAAAATGCTTTAGCTTTTCAGATGATCTTTTCAGGTAGAGATGCAATCATAAAGTGTTACCACAGTAGAGCACCCACGGTCTTGTGAAAACACACCCCATGATTTAACAGCTTGTGGAACCTCCTATAGCAGCAGTAACTCTCATGTTGGCACTAACAACCCAGCAATACCTGATGCTGCATCCAAAATAGTCTGATAGCTCCTAATAGGTCCAAGCTCCCGTTCCAAGCACCTATTCCCTGACCTTTCATGAGGTCAGCATTAAGTGTGTGTGGTGAGTGCAAGGGTGTGTACAGCCCCCCCCCCCCCTTCCCTTTTTGTCAGTGTGTGTGGGTAAGAGTGTATGTGTGTGGGGGCACTAGGGTGGGAAAGTGTGAATGTGACTGTGTACCTGGTTTGGTGTTTTTCTTTTTGTCAGGTTGGGTTTTGGACTGCCTCCTCTCCTGGGACGTGTCAGGTATTTCCCTGTCCTCTATTTTACCCACCTTTTCTCCATTTTAGTATTTTGTCTCATCTTTTTCTCTTCTACCTTCCCATTTTTGTGTCAACTGAACGTAAAACAGTCCCAGAATAAAATTTAGTACTGCTTTTTGCATATATAAATCAAGCAGGGCACTGTAGCGAAAGCAGTAATGCTTCACTTGTGAAAGTAAAATCTGTTGGGCTCTCTTTGGCATTAAGACAGCGATTCTTAATGCCACACTGCCAAACAACAGTAAGAACTCTATCGTGAGGAGCAAAAGAGCTTCGGACAGCCTTTAACTTATACGTCATTACGTGATGGAAACGCACATAGAGGGTTGTAGTCAAATCTGGGCCTACAACTTTCTGATAAACAACTACAAATTGTGTGCTCTCTTCTCTTTGGACATTTTCTTTAATTTCTGTGAGATGGGCTGTGCTTATATGTCATATAATGCAAAGGATTGTGGAATTCCTTATAGTTCCTTAGCTGCGGTGATGATAGGAAGCATGCAGGCTCCTTTTCCTACCTTCTTCATTGCTAACCGCACTATTCGGACAGTTCTTATCATGGCGAACACTGACACGATTCCGCTTTAGCTTAAGAGTCCTTACCAATTAGACATTTCCGAATGCAGCCAGGCCTGGTACACATGTAGCCGGGTCTTAATAAAAGCCAATATCTCCCTCCAAATTGTTTTTTAAAGGAGCAATAAGCAAAATTTAATTATTTTTAAATTGGAAGTACTATAAAAAATAATAATGTGAAGAACTAAAAGTAATATATCAGATGGACTATGGTATGACATCACACAGTATCTCTGTGTGTACGTGCATGTGAACAGCTGCCACTCAGGGCTAGCCCCTCCCTGCCATTAAAATGCCACTGTCAGAGCAGCAAAGCGTTAGAGCAACATGACGGAGAGGACACCAGCAGATCAAAATGTTCTCATGCTAACAGCAGAATGATCCTCCAAAATGTGATGCTGTTTTGCTGCAAATTTATCCGTTGCAAATATGCTCATAGGACACAACGTGTGAGAAGGGAAATGAGGGGCTGGGTCGGTAGAGAGGTGTGGCTTGTCACACATCTTGTTTTGGTCTAAAGACAGTGCTCAACTACCAACTAGTAGTGAAATATTGCTTTAAAAATAATAGCGTACACACACAGGATCATGTTTAGAAAGGTTTTCATCCACACAGACCCAGGTAAATTCACCACTGACTATTGTTTTAAACCTGTCAGATGCATAGGGGGCAGTGTGCAGCAAAGCTGAAACCTGTGTCAGCCTGTCAGTTTCCTTCAAAATAAAGGTGATGTTGAACAGCATTGTGCCTGTGTAAAACAGCTGACCTTCAAGCACTGTTGCTCCGTATTGGAGCAGCTGGGCTTGTAAAAACAAACAATTAAAAAGCCTCTGAACCAGCTGTAATGTTTATAATGTTCCATGCATGCTTTTACTTTGAAGTCTCGATACTGGTGAAAACGGGAAATGCTGTGTGGTGTCGTCAGTTGGAAATAAACACCAGATATGCCATAGGTTGGTGAATTATTCCAGTTAAACATTGATTAGACACATCCTGTAAACAGTCAGTCACAACAACAACTTATACATCAGCACCTCTTTGATAGCATACAAACTCTGTCTTGTCATGTACACACAGGCTCAAAAATAGAGTTTTTAGAAATGTCCACTTTGGCCGTAGCTTTCCGAATCATTTGTTTTTAGAGCTGTAAATAGGCGTTTATGTGTGGATGAAAGGCCTAGCCAAACAAAAATGTATCCTTTTTCCCCAGATATATGGCTACATGTGGACTAGGCCTAAATCTTGTCTGTTCCCCTACTCTGATACTTGGTTTGAACTTGAAGAAATCCTTTTTTTGAATTTCTGCCATATGATTGGCTATCTTCATCAACAAGCACTGCTGGACTGGCCATCAGACATACTGGGCACTTGCCCGGTATGTCTGATGTGAGTACTAGGCGATATTAGGCCACCCTATTTGTACTTGAAAACAGTAAAGCTAAATAGATTGCATTTGTTACACTATTTTCCCCACCTGGTTCATATTTGTTTTTATTGGACAGTAATTTGGCTATTATATTACTGATTACTGTATTGCAGGTTTTTGTGTATTTGTATATAAACTGAGCTATATAAGCTGTTTTCTTCAAGGCTTAAGCTCTCACTGTCTTTTATAGGAGGCCATCATTAATGCTTAAGCCTGCTGTGAGTTCCTCTAATTCAGTGATTCTCAAATGTTTTCTGTTGCACCCTAACCTAGCCAGATAATGTGTGGTACTCTCTGCGCTGCACATTATCAATCTGGGACTGCTCTCACTGAATCCGTTTGGGGAAAGGAGCAGAACTCTCCAAGATGGATGAAACAACACCTTGTGCCCGCCTACTAAAGGTTGGTTTTAGCCAATCACGATATCAACTTAAAACCTAAGCAGCGGCTGATATGAGGAAGCACAAGAAGGTAAGCTAGTCAAGGCATTCCTTGCTGTTCTACTATCAAATAAAAAAATGTGGATTCTCACAAATCTGATGTGATAGCAGCACCTATGCGTGTCCTCCTGTGCTGCCAAGTTTGTTTTGTTCGGCTTAAACCTCAATACTGCAATGTAACTGGCCCGAACTGTTATTGGTTTGGAGACAAACGATGGAAGCGGGAGCGGTACAAGATAAATTCTCGTGTTTTTGTAAACACACAAATACCACAAGAATTCAGTTTGCAGGCAAGGTTAGATGCACCCCCTTTGAAGAAGGAAATACTGCCAACCCCCCCCCCCCCCATCCCAGTAAAATGGGTAAAAAATTTTACTTTTATCATTATCTGTTTTAATGCATTGAAGCTGTTCTAAATATTACCCAGAATCGCTTTTAAAATGTATAACATGGATTCATTTATAACATATAACAATGGTTTCTAACAACTAGAATGTTTCAATATTGCCATACTTTTTTTTAACTATAATACTAAGAACAATGTAAAAGGTTTTTAGCCCAACTTGTACCTGCAGTCGACATTTAGCTAGCTATGAACTTCATATGGCATAAATAATATCAAGCATCTAATATTATAGACAAACTTCAATTACATTAGGTTTTGTCCTTTTTCCAGGAATTTGTCAATAGTATTCACTGCAGGTGCAGGCCAAACAGCAGGGGGTGCTGTTGTCACATTTAGAATGATTTAGAAGGCCTATATTGTAAATCAGACCCCTAGGGGGTGCGCCACACCATTTGAGGAGCACTGCTTTAATTAAGTATCGTATAAAATACAAGATTCAACTATTTTCTAGAGTAAAGATGCCAGTAATGTGGTCATCTGAGCAAGTCCATTAAGTATCATTCCTTCTCACTTTTCTCTGTCCATCTCCTTTTGTTGATGAGTACACATATTTATACATTACATAGTCATTTATACATTTTAATATTCAACGATCATGCCTTGTCTCTATTCCTCTCAGGATTATGTTATATTTTGTAGGTTGTTCAGGGAGTTAACTAGACCAAGCTGCCTTTTGGTTTCTGTCCTTTATGCAACAATTGGATTGGGGTGATGGTGTAGGTTTAAGTTTATTATATAAGTAAATATACACTAATATGACAGTGTGCAAGCACTGTCACAAAAAAGTTTGTTAACATTTATAGGCTTCAATGTCTTTCCATCAATACCTGGTGGGCCTGTCTCTACTTAAAATGCCCGGGCCAATTATTTGTCCCAGTCCAGCCCTGTCAACAAGCCACCCTTAATGCTGCATGACTATCTTGGAAGATTAGGACCTAACCTTTGGCTTGCCAGTTGTATCTAACAGGTTCATTTCACAGTTAATTTGTCTGAGTAAAAGTTACTCAAATTGAAGAACATTTACTCAGAAACAGATAACATTTGGTCCCTCTCAATAAATGTTCTTCAATTTGAGTAAGTTTCACTCAAACAAATGTCCTGTGTATGCTTTACTTTCCATATTTAGAACCCGTCAGTGTTTAAAACAGCAACAAAACTTCATGAAATTATTTCCTTAACTCAACAACATCTTTAAATATTTATTCTCTTTTTTGTATTTTTACCACTCAGTTCTTCTATGATGACAAACACATACATGAAACGTGAACTTTAATGATTCTATCAAAGCTATAGTCCTTCAAATAGACCGATAAACCTGGATACTATGGTCAGAGCTGAAAAACGATTTTCAGAGGAAAGGCTTAACAACTTCAAAATGTGTATAATGTATGAATAAACAGTGATAGGTTAGGAAGATGAGACCTTAATTTAACCAACATCTATTTGCAAAAACATTCTTAACATTAACAAGGCTTCTAGCAGAAAACACTGGAGGAGAGAAACTCAATGGCCTGATGAAATCAGTCTACTGTAGCATTTTTTTAAACACTAGGACAATAATCTCTCCATGATACACACTTTAAATAATAATTAAAAATTTTTTTTAATAAAAGTCAGTACCGTTTACAAGTTCTGCTGATAAAAAAAATGTGAAAAAAGCAAATTCTTTGATTGAAAGTATGTGGAAAAAAGGCTTTCCTACTGAAAATAGTTATATCCATTTATATACATGAAGTCAGATCATTAATCCAGTAAAACTGTTCAACAGTTCTCCAGAGTTCCTAAATACCTCTGAAAAACTTTTCTTCAGACTTTGGCGGCTTTTTCACTCATTTTCATGGCAGTAGCTGATCATATTTCCAGTGAAAGGTTTTCTGTTCGCTGGACATTTAATTCTGATTTATGCACCATTAAACAGCTGAACTAGTTCTGCATCATCACAACAGAGCAAAAATAACTATTTTAAACACGAACTTTCAGCTACTAGGTGCCCATTCATCTTGAATTAAAACATTCATCCAAAAAAAGAGATTTTTAACCATTTCACAGCATTGCTTTTTGTGGATCCTTACCTCTCCTTCCAGCATCATCTTCAGGCTTTTATCAACAGTTCTCTCACAAGACTTACTGGCAACTATTGAAATGAAGGTTTCCCACCAGCTAAAACATGGAGCGTTGATTGATGAAAACAGCTGTGCACAGCTGTGAGGTGCCAAATCCCACCTACCCGACTGCCACACCCCCTGACAGATTTCACAGACATTACCTCCACATACCGTGGCATTCCTCTCCTGTGAGACTGATCCCTGCGAGCATCTGAGGGTCTGACCGTCAACCAGCATGGTCAGCTCTGAACTGCTATGTCACGTCATATGAAGAGGCGTTTGTGATGATATGTTTGCGGCAGGATGGGAGTTGAGAGGCTGAGCATCTTTTGCAACAGCCTGAGGGAGGAGAGCCGGGTGAAGGAGCCGAACAGAAAACATGACATGTCCACATACAAGCTTCTTGATTCAGATCAGAGATCCTGTGGTTTCTGCACAGCAGCTTGAGGTTAATTGACTTGCTCAGGGGGACTTGTTTATAAGTGAGAGGAGAATGTTCTTGCTCAGCTTCATTTCCAGATGTTCCTAAGGGCAACTGTGCATGCATAATAATTGAACTTGTTCACATTTTGTCACTTAATGGCCACACATTTAAGAGTATTCTATTGGGATTTTGTAGAGCACAGCTATTAAGTAAAAGGAACATGTTTTCCAATTAAAACCTTTATGAGCAGGGAGTTTCTACTTAGTCCCCTAACTCAATACTTTGTAGATCCGTCTTCCTCATCGAATACCGTATTTTTCAGACTGTAAGGCACACCAGATTATAAGGTGCACTGTGAATGAATCTGTCTGTGTGTGACTTTGTCCACACAGAAGTAGCACCGGATTATAAGGCACATTAAATAAAGTGTGTAATATCACTCCGTCCGTCCACATACACAACTCTCCACTGAAAGGGAGAGCTATCTGTTTGTCGGGAGGACAGAGTAGTTGGACTACACTGCCCTGTTTGTAAAATAAGGCCAAAATACACTTAACTTTAAAAACTTAATTACTTTACTTGGTTTATTGTTGCTAGTGCGTACTCCGGGCTAGTGTTGCCTTACATTGAACTGCACTTCTACTTTAGACATTACAGTCAGGCAGTCTTGTAGACAGCTCAGGGGTCCGATCAGGTAGTGACACAGTGTACCGTAATGGTCCGAATGTCCATTGAGTGGAGCGGCTTCGTTGCTAACCAAAGTGGTACTTTGGTACACATGTTAACAGATTTTTGAGCACATTGTGCCACATAAAATCAGTCTGTAAGCACAACGGTAAGGTGTTCCATCAATTCTTGAGAAAATCTAAGGATTTTAAGTGTGCCTTATAGTCTGAAAAATGTGATATAGCTGCAATCATTTGGCTGTGCTTCTTTGGGTATGTCTAGACACATTTCTGTCTAAGCAGCTTAGCCCAAGCTGAGTCTGACTGTACAGAGAGCATCTGTGAACATCAGTTTTCTAGACTTGCCCTGACTTATTCTTAGTCTGATTAATGCTCTCCTTTCCAAGCCTGTCCCTTTAGGTAGGATGGCAATATCCCTGTAGGTTTGCAATGGATACTCTCTCCTTTTCCAGGTCATGAATTGAAAAGTGCTCTAGGAAATCTTCAAAGCCAAGAATACGATTGTATAACTTGACTGATTTAAACTTCATCACAACTTTAGTTCTGACCTGCCTCTGTGTTCCTTGCTCACCATCATGCTGTTTGATCACTAACTTTCTCTAATAAACCTCTGATGTGTTTTACAAACAAGTGTATTTATACTAACATCAAATTAGAAACCAGTGAACTCTGAAGGCGATTATTGCATTTTATTTTGCATTTTGTTTGCGTTTTCAGAGTAAGGGGGACACAATACAAATGCAAGCCAGACTTGCGTTTTAATCAAATCCTGAGATGCACCAAACAATTCAAAACTATTGACCATTGAGTGAACTAATGTTTCCTTCTGAAGAGACAATTAGGTTTTATTTGCAAAAATTAGATCCTACTTACAAGTTCAACCATTGGATTGCTGCATAGCAAACCTGGCAGTGTTTGCAGATGGTAGGAAAGTGCCAATGAGTGATTCTGGCAACATGCCTTAGCACAGTGCCAGTTGGGGAAGACTGCAGCCGTCGGACACTTTAAGCCTTTTAGAGGCAGAAAACACTCATGCAATTCTCTTCGTTTGTCTGGGGAATACCGATTTTCCACCAAGCGTTATATCAACACCCGAACAGCAAGAGGGCCTTGGAGACAGTCATATGAATGGGCTAGAGATGAGCCTGCTCAGTGGGAGAAATATTGCACCACTAGGGCAGGGAAGCCTTTTTGTATGGAACCTGCTCTGGTCCCATCCTTTGAAAAGACACCAGAACAACTTTCAAAGCTGCTTCCAGAGGCTTCAAGAAGAGACAAAACCTTTAAAGAGCATCCTCTCAGTAGCAAACAGTTAATTCAGCTGTTGTTCAACTCTTCTGAACAGGAAAAATTATGTCAAACAGGCTTTTCCTGACCGACAGCGATTTCTGATTTTCTGTGAGGCCTGTCATAGATTTTCTTTAAACACTGAAAATACTTATGAATATAATTTCCTGCTAGTTGCATTCAACATAAAATGAAGGATGTATGAATATATTACTATTACTATAATCAATTCAACCAGTAACTCGAAAAGTGGATCTTTGTGCTGTTAAGAGAGTGAAATAAATGAGATTTCTCACCTTTGATAAATTTGTTGAATTTCATAAAAAAACAACAGATTTTTTTTTTTTTTTTCTGTATGACCGGCTGTGATCAGAGCCAATCAGCTTGGCCAACTCTGATCTCTGGCTGGTTTATAGGTGCATCTCTTAAAAAAAATGACACCAAAAGAAGCACTTTCTGATGTGGTTACCATTGGATTTATGTCTGTATGAATGTAAATAGCAGCTGCAAAGCCACCAGTGAGCAGACATTCCAGTGTCAACAAACTGGAGCTCTGGCAAACTCTAGCCAAACCATACATCACCGATACAAATGCACCGTCACGTTTTAATTTTTCTGTCAAAACCTACATTTACATGGACATAAGTAATCGGAATAAAGGGCCGATCTGAATAAAAATGTGTCATGTCATCACGCCAGTCTGAATGTTGTGATCAGATTAAGTTCAGTTGGAATGAAATTGTATTTCAAATAAGACAGGTGGTTTATGCCGATTGATATCCCGATCAGCATGCATGTAAACACTTGTCTAATCAAGTTCTTCTGAACATAGCAAACTCACCTGAATGAGCACGTGCGCCCCACCTTCAATGTGACCTATTTCCACTTTGAGTGGAAACAGTAGGAGATATTCCTTCTGTGGGTGTTTTTAAAGGAGATCTGACTTTTAACTGTGCATATAAATGGTAAACATGGTAAATGGACTGAACTTATACAGCACTTTTCCAATCATACTGACCACTCAAAGCTTTAAACTAGAGCCACATTCACCCAATCGCACTCACAAACGAGCACCCATTCATACATCAATACGCAGCTCAGTAGACCAGTAGGGGTTAAGTGCCATGCCCAGGGGCACATCAAATGTGAAATAAGAAGCTGGAATCGAACCCACCCAATTGCAAGATGAGTACTCTACCCAATGAGCCACAATCGGCCACTACTATTGCACTACTGTGCAATTCTATTCAAGACACTGTGCAATATTACTGTTAAATAATCCTGTTTAATAAGCGACTTCAGCTGTATAGATATCTCACTACCTCACTGTTCCTCTTACCTGGTACCACTTAATGTAAAACGTCATTCCATTTGTATATAAGTCACCTGAGTGTACATAAGTCACCCTAAATATCTGCTTTACTTCCCCTGTAATTTTTATTTTTTTTGTGATACACTGTACATATGTGGACACACTGTAGATGCCATATACCTTATGCACCTTTCCTCCTTTTGGCACCTTTCTTTTTTGTCTGTTAAGCCGATGTGTGACAAGTAAATTTCTCCACTGTAAGATCAATAAAGCCCTATCTTATCTTATCTTATCTTATCTATGTTTGAGCGGTTCTACTCCAAATAAAGCCAGGTGCATATAAGCGCACATTCAGAGTTGATTAATTGACTTTGAGCTCATATAAATGGTACGATTCGATTATTTTTCGTTTTTAATCTGAATGCATTTAAATCCAATCGTGAAATATTGTGCATGGAAACATGGCCATTGAGCACCACCAACCCACCATTAAGTCATAGTGGAGCTGAACAGATGGGATCCAATTCTATGTTGTTGGAGCCTCACGTTTTCTCCAACTGAGCATCATCTGTAAAGCTCCTGTCAAAATGTTCCTCCCTATATGCTCCTCACAATACAGAAGACCAAGAAGTAGAGGGGGTTCAGTTAGGTATTAATAATAATTTATTGGCGGTTTATGAAGAAATGTCTAGTGCCTCAATCTGTGCAGGGACAGATGAACAGCTTCAAGCAGAATTTTAAAGTCAAGAAGCTACAAATCAGTCTGCAGAGCAACCTAAAGTGACTGTAAAATTAAACGGCAATGAAAGTGTGAGAAGCTTCTGTGTTTGTTTTATTTTTTTTATGCTGACAACGTTTTTTGAATGCTAATATTAGGAGCAGCTCTCACATTCTCTTCTAAAAAATCCTCTTTATTCAGTTTATTAAAAAAATTAGCAGTGATGCAATTAAAATGAAAAAGGGGTGCTATATCATTGCAAGGGAGTTTAGAAGTACCTCCTTAAATTTGTCGTTGGAGAAACATTTAATATGAAGTCAAGACCAATTTATAGATTGGAGAAAATGACATTTTGATCCTGACCAATGATCTTAAGGGTCATGATCTAACTAGGTTTCCATCTATGAATCCCCTTATTCTTGGATTTGGCTTGATTTTCACTGAAAAGAGCCTCATTTTGTAATCTGTATTAGACACATGTGAAAGTAGCATATACTTAGCAATAACGATGTCATTTTAGTTGTCTGATTGCTTAGGGACTTTATCAAATAAACGTGTTCTCATTTGAGCTGTTCAAATTTTCATCATACATCGTTAAAATCATCACCAAATGACTTCTGGTGTGGCGACACTAATCATCCTAATAAAGAGAAGCATTTTACACCAGGAAGTCTGCAAGGGACATTCATTTTTAATACGTGACTTGATTCTTATTGCTGTTCCCATCTTTTGACTTCCTTTTAGACTCCTCTTCTCATATTTGACCCATCTTGTGTCTTAAACAGGCTGAGGGCTTATTTTTAGAAAAAAAGGAGCTGGGCAACGTTATAGGGGTACCTCTGAAAAGCCCTGTCCGTGTCTGGTTGTATCAGCAGTATTGTCTTGAGTGGTTGGTGTCACAACACATCATGATCATATACCAAGTGGAATAACAGAGGATTACAGGAAGGGTCTCTGCTAATTAATACAGAGCTTCATCCTGTGATTAACAGTTTAAGAGATTAAGTACAGATCCTCAAAGAAATATCAAATGGTTGGTATTGAAGGTGGCTTACATTATCAATAGCGCAAATAAATGTAAACTAACAGAGACTCTCATATGGAGATTGGGAATCCTAAGTGAAAGTAATTTTTGATGCAACGCCTAAACTGTGTATGACATCAAAATGTTTTTTTTTTTAAGTCAAACAGAGTTTGCCACATGTGCATAACAGATTGAAGAGAAATCTCAAGGTAAAATTAAGAATACCTGTATATATATACATTTGTACTCCTAGTCTTCCGCTCATCTGGGACTGGGTCGTGGGGCGGCAGACTCAGCAGAGATTCCCTAGACTTCCTTCTACCCAGACACCTCCTCCAGCTCCTCTGGGGAAAGCCCGAGACGTTCCCAGGCCAGTCTAGGACACAGACTCTCCAGTGTCCTCTGAACAGTCTGAACCGCATGTGCTCGTCTCTAGACCAGAGCGTAAAATACTGCAACTGATCGAACTTGGGCTGGATGACTTTGCACTGAGCACAGATGCTTTAAAACAGCTTTAAATCTTTAGTGATTGTTGTGGCATTAGAATCATCGAACATAAAAAAACAACATATTATGGACTAGTCAAACCTGGATTTGAATATTTTCCATTATGACAGATTCTTGTTTGTGATTTGCAAAACTGTCATTTGCAACGAAAAGGGAGATTTCTTGTTTTCCAAAACAAAATTACTAAAATTTCATCTCGTTTTGGTGAACCCATTACTTTGTATAATCTCTCATAAACTAGATGCGTCCTCAAAGTCCTTATAGTAACGATCATGGTTTGATGGTAATAGCCTGGGGTATGCATCACTTTAAAGTTTTGAAGTGGAGCATAAGCAGAGATGTGACTCCAAGCTTAAAAAGAAAAAGAAGTGAGCAGATGAGGGCATAATTATAAGATCATTCAGCTGCTAAATAAATGTTTCCCTTCTTTGTCATTATAGCCAGGACTAAAACTGCAGCTCTGGAAAAACAAAATTATAGTCAACTATGTGTCATAACTTTACCGGGATGATAAAGCAGAGAAGCTCTGGATTGCAGAAAATGGCCCTGGTGTTGATTAGGTCCTCCTCCAAAAAAATAAAAAATAAAGTTCATTTGTCAACAACACTGTTGAGAATCACATTATTTTAATCCTGAGCGATTCCCTCTGCTGTGTCATCTTGTATGGAAACAAGCGTAATTAAAATCCAACAGTCGCCTCCTTCAGGGTTTACTCTAACATGAGCAAGGCTGATGAATAAGTAGAGTACTGCTGATGGCTTCCCTTATCTAAACCCACAGTTTGGTACACTCTTCTGAATTAAATGCTCAGACAAAAACAGAAGACAATAGGCTGTGATTACTTCAGCCACTCCAGACAGAAAGAATAGAGACATTAAAATGGAGCACTAATGTTTGCCCAAGTGCGGCTGGGTGAGAAGAAAGCGAGAGAATTATGCAGCACTTTGCTCTATTGTGTCTTTGGCGCTGTCAGCAGCAGTTACAGGCGGCTGTTTGAATCTGTTCACCTCTGTGGACATGCTGACAATCCCCACCGCTTGCCTCGGGATGCAGGAGAACACGTGAGTGTGAGTCTTAAAAAGCGCTTGCAACATTTGCATAATCCGTCTACCTTCAGTTTCCATGGCCACTGCAGGCCCATGTATGCATTGACGTGTGTGCGCTTGCATCCGTTACAGCATAGCGGTTCGATAACCCGTGTGTTTTTGCAGAAGAAGCACCATCACTGCTTGTGTGGATTTAGTGAGCCAGAAAAGCAGAGTAACATCAAAAGGGAAATAACCGGGGACTATTTATTTAACAGATACACACTCTCACACACATGAGCCCAGCGCTGCTCTGCTGCAGGGTTTTCTATTGCATCAGTCAGAAGGAGAGGCTCCCCGGCTCCTAGAGAGGAAGGAGGGTGATAACCAATCCTGAATGAGCTGCAGACCAGCAGCAGAGAGGGGCACAATGAAAAAAAAAGAACAGCCTAGGTGTTTGTCACCAGCTGAACGGGAGGGAAGAAAAGAGAGCTGCTACTGTGCATAATAGAAAGGTAAGAAAATATCGTAAATGCAAGCCATGCATTTATTTGTGCATATTCAAATCTTAGCTCCATTTTTTTTGTCCCCAATATGCGCCACTTTTGTCAGTGCCTGTGTCACAAAGCAAATAGCAGTTATGAGGGCAGTGAAAAGAGGCCATTTAGCCCTCTTTTCTGAAGATTTAAGAATCCAGGGAAGAACATTTCACTGAATCAGGTAGCGATTGCAACAGGGTTTGGATGACTTTTTCTAACTGAAGATATTTAGACGTTCCCCAGACTATTCTTTAACAGTTTTCATTGTAATACACTGGATATTATACTACAAAAAAAAATAATAATGTTGAAAATGGTAATTTCACGGTTTTTGACAGTTCTTGCCAGTCGAAAAAAAAATTTCAGATAATTTAACACATGTTAATATCAGACAAAGATATTCCCTCAACCCCCACAGTTGAGCATTCTGCTGTCCAGATTTATCACACATAGACGCAAAAGGAAAAGTGTAACCAACAAGGCACATATAGACGCAAAAGGAGTTTCTGATAACTGTATCTTTCTGCTACCGAGCACCTGGACAGACTGCATTCAAATGTTCTGCACTCCCAGAAACTCTAAGTACACAAATAAAATTATTTAAGGGCTAAACAAGTGATGTTATCATAGGCAGTTGTACCTGTGAAACTTTCTCTTTTGATTATGTTGTTCTTTCTATATCTCTTTCTGCAGGCATAGAAGCAGACTCCGAGGATGTTAACTTGCACTCTTTTTCCTCTGCTCTATTTTTCTCACCTTGTCTCCATTTTAACATTTTGCCTCATCGTTTTCTCTGCCTTCCTTTCTCTTTTATCTTTCCGTGTCCATTTCCATTGAATTGGAAATAATCCCAAATAATATCCAATAAACGTTTTTGCATACATATCAAGCGGAGCACTATAGCGAAAGCAGTAATGCTCCACATGTGAAAGCAAATCTGTTGGGCTCTCTTTGAGACAGCAATTCATAGTGCTACACAGCCAGACAGGACACAAAAAAAACACATAAATAAAAAAGGGCTAAAAAAAAAGTTAATTTTGCATGTGTCCTCTCTAAGATCAAGTCTAGAAAAACAACCTGTTGCTCCACTTTTTTTACAAAAAGAGGGAAAGAAATATTTATATTCTTTTCAAGTGAAGTGTCTGACATTGTTCCTATTTGCATAATGTAAACAGTGTTCATCTTCAAGAATCAAGCTTTTGGCCTGGCTGTAATCTGCATACATTTACATAACAAGGGGCTGACGACTAAATACTTGCATAATGCATTTTAACTTGGATAAACCGCATAAGTGCAGAGAGGATTTTTTTTATGTGAAACCTCTCTTTTCAGGGGACTTTATTAAGAATTTTTATATTCTGATTTGCTTATAGAGCAGGACATATGTGTATTTGTAGTAAATATGTTCACTGCATGTTAATTTTCCAAGTGACTCTACCGTGTGTGTGTGTGTGTGTGTGTGTGTGTGTGTGTTTTGTACGTTTGTGACCAAATTTTATTTTGACCTTGATAATCTCTTATTAATGTAGATTTTGCAACTTGATCTGTTATTCATGAATTTCATTTACTGAATGTTCAAAGATATACATACATGTTTTACAAGCTTAATGATGTAATGTTGTAATAAATTGATTTATATTTAGGGCAGATCAAAAATATACAAGACATGCACACTGCAGCGCCCTAGTAGTCATGAACAAAAACACAGGGTGTTTCAGAAATCTCTTAGTTCATCTAAGTAGACAACTCAGTCTGGCTAATCTCAGCTCATCTCTCTGCCCATCTGCCCAGGAATGCAACCTTTAGATAAACCTCCAACACTGAACAGTTCATCTTCCTAATCAATGGTTTTACCTAATTTAACATAATAGCCTTAAATTTTCTTTTTAAAAAATCTTGAAGAAAACAAAGCAAGGATGGATTCTAGAATATGTGCATTTGATGGTTTTAAACCGTCTTGTTTTTAAAAAATCTGTATATCCAAGAAGTAAATCCGTACACTAAACAAAACCTACGGCATGACCACCCACAGATCCTTTTACAGCTGTATAAATTTCCATTAATCAGTTAATTTTCATCTGAAAACTCAACATTACATATACATATATATATATATATATATATATATATACATACATATCCATCCATCCATCCATTTTCCAAACCGCTTTATCCCTCATGGGGTCGCGGGGGTTGCTGGTGCCTATCTCCAGCGTTCTCTGGGCGAGAGGCGGGGTACACCCTGGACAGGTCGCCAGTCTGTCGCAGGGCAACACAGAGGGACAAACAGGACAAACAACCATTCACGCACACACTCACACCTAAGGACAATTTGGAGAAGCCAATTAACCTAACAGTCATGTTTTTGGTCTGTGGGAGGAAGCCGGAGTACCCGGAGAGAACCCACGCATGCACAGGGAGAACATGCAAACTCCATGCAGAAAGATCCAGGGGTGTACTCGAACCCAGGACCTTCTTGCTGCAAGGCAACAGCGCTACCCACTGCACCACTGCGCAGCCATTATTATATATATATATATATATATATATATATATATATATATATATATAATATATACATATATGTATACATATATGTATAGGATATACAGAATGTAGTATAAAAGAATAGATATATATAGATAGATATAAGATATATAAAGAGCAGAGAAGAGATATATAATATAGATAGATAATATATATATACATACATATAAAGACATACAACATACATATATATATATATATATATATACATACATACATACACATACATAAATACATATATATCTATATATATATATATATATATATATATATATATATATATATATATATTTATTAACATCAGGGATGTTGCAATTATTGCTTTGTTCAGCAGCTAACATCAGGAACTAATCTGATGTGATTTTAGGTTAGCTGCTTGGAGCTGTGCAGCCAAACTTTTTGCGTGACAGCTAAAAATGAGTTTTCTCTGAAATTATTTTTTTTTTCAACCTTTACAACAATATTTAGAACTGAAGAAACATGGTACTGTGATACTCGCTGTTGTCTTTGCCATTTGGCCCGCTCTAGATCTGTTCTAAGACAGTTTTCAGTTTAGAGGACAGCTGTACAAAAGGCAGCTAAAACTCTAGTTATTGAGTTTTACAACACTCAATACAAACGTAAGTTTATGAGAAATGTTCATCCGTACACAATTAACTTGAACTGAATTGAAACGTTTCAAAATTTTCAAAAGAATTTCCATGGAAACAGAAGAAACAGACTACCTAGCATTTCCGCTAACTATTCTTGATAAAAAGATTGTCAACAAGGATAAGATGTGAATTCACTGAAGATTGCTGCTGTATGTATGAAGATATAAATCTGGAAACAAAAGGAAATCCTGCAGAAACACCTGAGACTAAACATATGTTGCTGTCCATTAAAATGTACTATACCACGATATTCTGAACACCAGTGGTAAGTGAGTGAAGTGGGCGAGGTTAGGATGTATTACCAATAAAATGTTATCTGGTGTTTCATTCTTAAGATATTACATTGGTGTTAATGATTCATGGGATAGGGAATGGGCATCTAAAGTTGCTCATGTAATCTTTCTAATTAGGACATCTCATCCATCTTCTTCTGCTTATTAGTTCAGGCAATGAGTGTAACAGATTCAGGAGAAAAACTCAGACATCCCAAATGTAGGCGCCCAGGAGGCATATTGATCAAAAGTCTGAATTTCCTCATCTGGCTCCTTTCGATGCGGAGAAGCAGCAGCAACAGCGTTACGCCATGTCTCCCACGGAGTTCTTTGCTATCTCTAAGGTCGAGCCCCGCCACTCAAGGGAGTAAGCTAATTTCAGCGACCTGTACTCGGGATCACATTCTCATGAGCCAACATCTCTTCGCCACAGCTGGGTGCATAGACAGACCCAATTTTTTTTTGTTTTGCTTGTTGGTTTAGCCGTTTCTCGCCCATGACTGGTTGATGCAGCGCCCACATTACTGCAGATCAATCCGTATGTTCACCGGCCGCTCCATATCATCACTCATGAACAAGACACCAAGATACTTGAACATGAACAAGACACCAAGATACTTGAACTCCTCTCCATGTGGCAAAGACTGACTGCTACCTAAGGGAACACTCCAGCATTTCCTGGATGAGAACCAGATTTAGAGGAGCTGATTGTCATCCCTACCCCCTTCCCAGCACATCCCTAGTTGAGATATCCATTAACTGAAGCACAGCCAGTCTCAGACTGTTTTGCCTAATTCAAACACATTTTAATGTAAAGGTAGACAAGTATTACAATACAACTCGCAACAAGTGTGTTCTAAAGCAACAAAAAACTGGGGAAAATAAAGCTGAGTCTAAAAGCACAACATAGCAATGGACAAAGCGCCATAGAGACAATATGACAATGTACTTGCTGTGGTTGAATGTTTTAATCCCTCATAATGCATTCCTGTTGCGTCAACCATCTCTAAAAGCTGCACAACATTCCCAACCAAATTCATTGTTGCAGTTGTATACTAACTTTCACTGGCCCAGCTTGTATAAACTGTATAACAGTTGTTGTTTTTCAGCCACAGGAAGGTGAAAGCTGAAGTGGAGAATAAGAGGTTATAACACAGACACACAGGGTGGTAGCTTGATACATTCTCTGCTGGCTTTGGATTTATTCCCTCTGCCTTATCCTGTGACATTTTAATGCTAGTTCCAGCAAACATTTTACATCCCATTTAATCCCAAAGCAGCAGTTTTTCCTTTTTGTTCCATCACAGAAAATCCTTCAGAAGAGTTTATATTCGCTGTGTCAGCATTAGCTCCGCGAGAAGCATTTAGGTATCGAGTTATTTTACGGTTAAGATGCTGAGAGCGGCAGTAAGAGCTTATGATAGCAGGTGCTCTACAACATCAGACGGGGCGTGCCAACATACAGGTCAGAGCACAATTATTTAGTCAAGGTGAAGGTGGAAATAACTTTGAAAAAATACTTTTTTTTTTGTCAATATTTGTATTCGTATTGCTGATTTAGTGCTCTAAAGGGGAGCAGAAATGTCAGGACAAGCTCAGATTTCTAATCCTTTTATGTATCTTTTAAACTTTAGGTGTAATCTAGTGACCAAACTAGCTGCTGTTGACTTGAGATAATATTAACTAGAAATATTTTAATGGCTATATTGTTAGATGCGCAGATCATATCTAAACATCCCTGACTTTGATTGACCTGATCTGAATAAGGCAATAAAATCCTCCGTGTGTGAAGCTGAAACCAGTTCCAGTTGGAGTGCAAAAAAAAAATTTGCACTCCAAAAGTTGAGAAATGGGTAGAACCAGAATGTTTTAGATAACCTCATAACATTTTTACTAAATTTCCCTGTAAGTCTGGCCTGTGATTGCTATAATTTGCTGCCCATTTCAGTAGTAGAATTCAATGAGGCCACACTCCGAGAAGCATGGAAGTGATTCAAAGATCCTGGACGCAGACCATGTGTTTGTAGCAGTGTGGGCGTGAAGTTGGCTTCAACTCAACACATCCCGTCTCCCACATTTTCTGTCAATGACTAAGCTGTGTAATTGAGTCAAGATTGCATTAACATTAGCAATGAAAAGATTAGGGCATGAATAACCTCTTCCCGCTGACTGACTTTCACAGCTGTCTCCATTTGTGCACTGAGGGCGGCACAGTGTTCATCTTCAGCTAATGAAACCCCAAGTGTAATTACCCCAAGGGCTGAGCACCTTCAAACTCACAACCGAGACATTTAGTGCAACTGTACACCTTTAATGTGCTAAAATGATGCATAAAATATGCTAGATGCACAGCAGATGCAGAGAGAATAAGTATGCATTAATGTTTAAGTCAGCTAGGGTGAAAAGTCAGGTGAAATTATTTAGGATGCATCAAGACTTGGGCTGTCAGTATAAACTATTTTCAAATTAATATAATGAACTGTATCTAAATTAATTTAAAAATATAGCTTTACTTTATTAGCTTTTAATCCAATATTTTTGCAGCCCAATCTTTAACTAGTTTGATTATGCTATGTTTGTTAAGGTTACAGAATCATTACAGCACCTGACTTTGTGCTTTCCCTCCATTTCAAGCACACTGTTTCTAGAAACCAAATTGCCATGGTCAGGCACAAATAATAGAAGAAAATTGTGTAAGAAAACAGCGAAAGTCCAATGATAAACCTAAAAAATAAACAAATTCTCAAAAAGCATGGAAAACTCCCGATGAAGTGTACATTAATGAAGAACTTAAGACTCAAGTCTTTTGCACGGTACTTTATATCAAGGATTCAAATCATATGCAACCAAGCCTGTATGGGGGTGTTTTATTTTTAAATTGATTCTATTATCAGTGGAATTTCATCTTAGGACCCTATGCTCATCTCGTCTGTCCATAAGTAAGGTTACCCTGATTTTCCTGTAAATAACTTTAAAGATTGCATCAAAAAATAAACAATATATTTATTTTATTTGACAATGCAGCTTTAAATATCTTAAAAACACATCAATGCATCACATGAAAAGCTACCTGTGAACTTATTCTAGTTTTCATACTGAAGAGTAACCATTTAGCATTTTTCTTGTTGTTTTTCAGGCACTGAATGAACCAATATGTTGCCTTATGGGAAACAAGCTCAGACAAAAATGGTGATTATTTTATTACAAAATTGATTCACAATATTTTAGTAAGCCTAGCACACTATGCAACACACAAAGTATTGCAAGCATTTTTGTGTTACCATTTTCCCCCCTTTTTTGTTTTTGTTTACCTTTAGTGATTTTGACAAATCTTTACATGGGTGGATTTATTAAACAACATACAACAACAATACCGGTAAAAACCATAAAAAAGTTTCACAAGTCAGAGTTGGTGGATCTTCTTAAATCCAGTCATTATTAAATGATAAAAACAGACTGAAAAACCTAATCTTGCTGATATTCAGCTATCGTTTCTCTCACCACTCTGATATATGACCACCCATTTAAACATAGTCAATTAATTAGGTTGGAAGTTTGTTAAGTTTGCTAAATGTTAGCCTGGTTTATCCTCTAAAACCAGATTTATATTAGGAGGTTGTCCTCTTATTTCATAATTTTTTCCATACTGTGCAATGCACAAGTACCACTGGCAGCAAAACAGCACCACGGCACGATGCTACCACCACCATGCTTGACAACTGTTACAGTTTAAAAGCCCCATCTTGACTCAACATACTTGATCTCCTTATAGCCAAATAAGCCATAACAAGATGGAGGAAGGCTCAGCAATGTGTTGTGGGGCTATGGGGGCTTCTATTTCAACATAGGGCCAGGTTGGTTTGGAAACCCAAATTGAATTAACTCAGGTATTTGTTTCTGTTATCAAAATGATTTTTAATTAAACTTAGTTTGACAAAGTCTGACAAAGTAAATCAAAAGAATAAAGAGAAATCTTAAAAGGGGAAACACTTCACAGGACTCATATGAAATTGTAGTCATAAGCATATATTACTGACTCAAAGCCACAGCAACAAAGTTTCATTGTTTTCTTTGAAGCAAAGTGCATTATATTCACTATTTACCCTAATCATAATCTTATTAACAAATGCAACAACAAAAAATACGGAGTTAAATGTAAGCATAATCTATAAAACAGAAAGCTTGTAATGACTTCTGTTACCCAATGAGACTCATGGAAGATTTTAAAAGCTGACATAAAATTGCAGCAGCACGTAATGCAAGAGTTAAAACAGTTACCAGAAAAATTTCAGCCAACTATGTGACCAGCTCTAAATGCAATGGAGAAAAGGCAAGCGGGCATGCAAAGACACAATGGAGTTATCCTATTAAGAGACAAATGTGCACAGAGGCTCAGTTTTGCGCTGCGACACAAAAACAATGCTGGCACTGACCTTGAAGCTCCAGTAGTTTGGTTGTTGCTAAGGGGGATGAGAAAAACAAAGAGGGAGGAGGACAGAAGGGACAGGAGGGGTAAAAAGGGGAGAAACAGGATTGAGTGAGTAAGACTTTGTCCTCATGTATCAGGCTGTGAAATACCACACTAAGAACCAAAGAACAAAACAAGTGGTGGCTAGATCCAGAGCTGGGAGGAAAATTATGTTCTGTTACTCGGCTCCCATGTGAAAGTATGCAAGTGATAACACAACGTGGGACAAAGGAATAAAAGATAGCTGCCTCAACATGTCAACATCCTTTACATTGAAGAATATTTATGTTACGTTTGCATCCTTTTACAAGAGCATTTTCAAAGAGGTCTAATAAACCCTGGTCTGGAGTGCCAATTTGTTTACAGGTGATTTTAGACTAAACAAGACTGTTAAGGCCAATCCTTCCACAGAGGGGGTTGCTTCTTTGAGACTGCAGATAGAAACTCTTAAAAGAAAAGTTACCATCCTTATGAGAGAGAGAGAGAGAGAGAGAACTTAGTGTGACCATGCAGTATGGATACCGTATCTGGAGATTTAAAAAAAAGACACATAACCCCACTTTGAACAAACTCATTATTGGTTTCCCTTATGGGATTGTCTACGTGACAATGCTTTAGATATAATTTCCATGCTTCCAGCACTAGTAGTAACACCAAAAAGGTGTCTTTTCCCTACCACACCAATACTCTGGTACTCAACAACATGTGCATTTGTACAATTCATTCCTTCTTAAAGGTGCATAGCCACATTATTTGACCTTTTTAATTCATACGTCAGTAGCTCACTCTGGTTGTTTTTATGAAAGTTTAGCCTGTCCTGCTGGCATATTAGTTATTATTTTTTGGTGTTTTACACTTTATTTTTGCTCAATTTGTTAGTAAATAAAGCTATTCATGTTTATTTTTAATAACAGAGGAAGTACAATACTGCGAATGAGCAGCAGGAGACAAAAAGAAAGGAAGAAGCTAACGGCGATTAACATCTCCCAGCAAAACAATGTAGAATGGTCCAAGATCCAGTGAAAAAAAAAATCGCTGAAAGAATATATGATTCCAAGAGGGAAACACTGGAATGTCAATGGGAATACAATATGACCATTGGAGTTCACTGAAGCGGAGTCTAAACCTGCCGATTGCTCAGATGTGACTGCAGAGTTGTAAATGTTCTGATATGAGGCTCTTAAAATAGACTGAATTTAAAGTTATTTGAAGTTAAAACCACTCATGTGCTCTTATGCTAGAGTCACATTCACCCATTCACACTAACAACAGTTATGCACTGATACACAGACTGATGAGCTACGTGACGTTAAGGCCCTTGCTCAAGGGTACATCAACATGTGGAGGGGGGAAGCTGGAATCAAAATCACAAACTTCCCCAGTCAACCTGACATTAATGACCAGTCCAGGGGTCTGCAAACTGTGGCTCCAGAGCCATAAGTGGCTCTTTGGACCTTCCACAGTGGCTCTTAATAACTTTGGCTACGAATTGTGTTTATCATGGTATCTAAATGTCATCATGATAATAAATACAGGTTTTAGTGCCTTTAATTTCCACAACAGAATGACACTAAAAGTACCAGGAATATTTAATTTTAGAGCAATATCAATATCTTGTAATTAAGTTGGAAATTATGGATTTTTTAACATCACTATCCACATATAGACATCCCATATAACAAAGCTGTCCTCTTGCAATATGCAACATTTTTCCAAACAGCAGAAAAGTGATGTGAGGGAGGGGCAATGCAATACAAATCTATCGTTCAAAAAAAACTATCGAAAAATATGGTCGAACTTGTACTTTCCAATGGCATCTGATAAACAATCTTAAACAGTACAAACTGTATTTCTTTAGCCAGAATAATGCAGTTTCATACAAGATTGTTGGATGTTTGTTATTGGTTTATTGTACTTTAGAGTAATACGTAGCTATTACTTATTAATTGTTCAGAATTGTTCAATAACTTAAAACAATTTTTAGTTTTCTGCAATCTGTTACTGACCATCAATGCTGTAAGCATCAACCCAAATGTTCAGTTTGTTTTTGTAGTAGATTAAGATGTATATGAAATCTATATTGTTACATTTATGGGCCAAATCAGACATTTAAACTTTAAACATAAATTCTTCAGGTTTTCAAAAAAATTGTACCATTTAAATGGCCACATGAAATAGTACCGCTGATGCCAGGAAACCAATAAATAACAGTTTTTTTAAACAATCTTCTGGATGAGAAAATTACATCTTAATTATTGTGATGATGGCCAGATTAACTTACGTCACCCTTCGCTGCCATTGTAATAGATTTTTAATTGTGTGTAATAGCTTCTTGCAGTTAATCAACATTTACGCACACTTCATGCTTATTTTAATGATGCAGGCCCAGGCAGCTCCACAAACCGGTCTTATGGTGTCTATTAATGCAGAGCAAGCTGCTGTGGAGCCTGGAGCGGGATCGAAGCAAAGTGCACTTAATTCGAAAGCTGGCGATTTTATTTCATGTGCAAAGAAGCCTGGACATATCCAAATAAGAAACTAAATGATCTGAAGTTGTTCTTCTCCTAAACTGATCAAGACTAATTTGAAAATGTTTATCTCACAGGATATAGTAAGCTAGTGTGTTTGGTGTCTCTTTATGCAATGTTTTTGCAGGGTATGGGAAACAATAGATAATGTCAGCAGCCTCATTGGAAACTAATCAATAATGTTATTGAAAGTGAAATGTTTCACAGAGTCTTAGATGGAACACCAGCTTTCAACTTGCTATCTTCCTTATAACATCATGGCTCAGTCCAGTCATCTCTCACGTCTTCCATCACTAGTGAACCATGTATCAAGATACTTGGACTTTTCTGCTGAGTCTGACCTCCAACCTGCAGGGATTATTCTACCTTTTCCGGTAGAAACCCATGACCCTGGATTGAGAGGAGCTAAATCTTATCCCTGCTGTGAACCACTGCAGTGTGTACTGAATGTCATGGCGTGAAGATGCCAATAACACATCCCCTGCAAAAAGCCAAGATGAGTCACCTAAGGATCCCATATTATAAATTCTCCTCTCTACAACTGTGCCCAGAAAATCTATCAAACAGCATAGAAAGGACTTGTAATGTGGTGGTCAACTTTATAAGGAAGTCGTTTTTTTGCAGAAGATGCGGACATAACCTGACCCAGCATGTCCTCTTCCACAGCACGGTCAGAATCCTTTTTCAGGACCATGGATAACTCCTGTTAGAGAAAGAACCATAAAGATCTAACCTGTGTCCTTCGAATGCCATATTTGCAGGCTAGTTACGTCCCAGTGCGGCAACGAAGTTCGATAGTTGAAAGCAAATGTTGCTGACAAATGCCTCCTTTTCCTGAGGTTTGAGTGATGTGTCCAGTGTAACCTTCGTGGCGCACCACGAAGAGTTTGATGTGTTACACTTTTCGTGACACAATTAACGTTTAATGTTTTTAGGGGAGAATGCAGCTGTGTTAACCTCAAATGTCTGTTCATTTTATGAAGAAATTGTTAAATTACAAAAGTGCTCCGATGTTTCCGGAAAAGTCCGTTCCTGCTGCACTAACAGCCAGCTCACCTCATCAGCTGTCAACAGACTGGTCTGTGTGGCTTTATTTTACCCGGAAAGAACGCATGATTCCCGGCACCTCATTTTTCAAACTCTGCTGGCTTTCACTACAGTGTGGAAGTTAAACACAGATACAATTCAGGTCATATCTAGCGATTCGTGTTTGGTTTACTTCAATGTTTCATTTGTCACTGAATAGATGGTTTGGCTGAGTTTAAAGTTAAGCTTCATAATGAGATAAACAATTTGAAATAATCAATTAAATCTTATTGGAGAGATGGGGAGTATATCTGGAAATGAATCATTTGCTTATCTTTAACATGCCCATGACAATATTGCCACTGATGGAGTTCCTTAAGGATTAAATAAACCCCAAACAAAAGTCTGGGCTCCATTATTATATCTTCACAGCTCTGTGCTTAATGCTGTCATGGTTACTAGGCAACAGATGTTGCACTGAGGTAAGGGCAGGAACATCTGGGGAAGGGTAGACTGTTCAATTTCCCAGCTGCTCACCTCTGGTCTCTGCAGCCTTTAAAGGACCCGGTCTATGTAGGTTGAAGTCCCTGAATTTGGACACAATTAGTCTAAGAGAAATTAAAACTGATCTTCCTAAAAAGTAGCAAGTTTGAACAACAGTTGCAGATGAGACGCCCCTTCATTTGAGGACTGGCACAACAACTGATTTGAAGTAGATCAGGGTTTTGGTCTGCATATTTAAAAAAGAAAAACCAGAGATTGTTCTAACTATCTAACTATCTTCTAAGCCTCCCATGAGACATTTCCTCTCGAGAAGAGGTCTCCTGCACCACATCAGTAACTTCATTCAATTTAGTCATTTGATTGAGGTGTTTACACCAGGGACAAGTCTGAAGGTACAGGACCCTGACCCTTGAGGACTGGAGTTTAAAACCAGTGCTCATTGGTAATATATCATTAAATCTGCTGCTGTTTTTCTGTATTGTTATTTTTAGTTCTTCCAGTGAAACAATATCCATTCTAAACTCTGCTTTCAATGCAGATTTAATAAACTCTCTTATGGAAATATGCTTGTTTTGTTTTTAAATAAAAGTTTTTTTTATTGCTTTCCTTTACTCACTTTTTTTAGTATAGGCTCATTACTTCTTTGTGCATTCGTCTATTTATTGTTCTGAACTACGACGTCGCTGAGGCTCTTTCAACAATAAATCTGAAATCGATTAATGTTCTGCTTCTAGGGATTACGTAGGTGTTGCACATCTGAGACTGTGTGAGAGCCGAGTTTCAGATGTACTCACAAGACAGCTCTCTGTGGACGTCTGCGGTCGACTTGTCTGCAAGCTTGCTATGTGTAAGCCTGCAGGGAATACATCTATCTGTCGATGATGATCTACTGTGCAAAGAGAGAAGTCATTTGTAGGGCCACACTGCCAACAATAGTCAATTATCTTCCATATACAATTAATTCAAGGTTATAGGGCAAGAATGACATGTTACTGAATATAAACCTGTGACAGTGTCGACTGATCAAAGGTAAAATTATGACCACCTGCATGATAATAAAGTTTCCAAATGGCCCTTGTTATGAATCCCAAATGGGGGAATTTAAAAGAAGCAACCCCCCCATCAGTTTTTCTGCTGCAGGTTTCAATGCTGAAACCTACAGGAAATAAAGGGACATACGACCGAAGGGAGCAGAAAGGAACTCCATATAAGGCTTCAAGCATGACAGAACACCAATAACTCCCTCCCCGTCTTAGAGACTCTTCTCTTTTTACATTTTATATACTCCCTGTAGGCTAATCATGCTTATCCGTTCATATATAACCGTAGGGTTTACAGGAAAAAAATATTTAGGGTGCACCGCCCATCCTCAAAAAATAGAGTGGATTGAGAAAAAGTCTGGGAATTCTGGGATAAGATGCCTCTCCTAAATAAACAGACACAGAAGTTCCCCTTGATAGTAATATAGTATCCTGACTCTGATCTTAAAGGTCCCCCTATCTCCCATACTTCTCATTTGTCTTTTCTTATAGGGTTTATGCCTTGAAGAAGCCTTCTGTTTTGTTCCCACCCATTCTATTACAGTAAGTTTGCAAGGTATCAATGCCAAACCAGCATACATACACTGCTAAGAAAAATAAATTAAGGAACACTGTTTAATCAAGTTAAACTTCAGGTCAGTTCAGTAGTAGAGGTGGTTGTGTCAGTGTCAGCTGTATTAATGTAAATGATCAGGTATAACATCAGGCGCTTTAAAGGGGCAACAACGATGCAACCCCAAAAAACAGGGATGGTTTTACAGGCGGCAACCACAGACATCTTTTCTCTCATTTTTTTTTTACTGATTTTCAGTAGTTTTGCATCTGACCAGAGTCAGTGTCACTACTGGCGGCATGAGGCGATGCCGGGACCCTTCAGAGGTAGCACAGGCAGTCCACCTCCACCAGGATGGACAGCGAGGTGGTGAACAGGATGGTGAGAGTCTATCAGAATATCAGCAGAGTAGTCAAGAACAGCTGAGACTGATTTAAGACCAAGACATGAGCATAGCAAGGGAAGCAAGACAAAACCAGCGTGAGGCCATTTTCATTCCACTGCTGTAAATATAATAGTTGCAGCTTCAAACATTTAAAGGAAATCTACCCACAACAGAGCTGACTGGTTGCAACTGTTTCAATTAGTTGCACTGCCACAAGATGGTGAACCCAACTTGTCTGACATGCTGGTAAGAAGTAAAACGGGGGGAAAAACATCCAGACAACTCTGAAGGGCATATACATCGAGCTAAATGTTGAGAGTGTGCATTAAGTGCAAGCGGAGTGAGCAGAGACGACAGGCAGAAGTGGAGGATTTAATTCACTTAGCAGTCTATCTCAGGGATGTACAGACAGAACATCTATGCTGTACATTTGCACTACAGTGTTCCTCCTTCTTGCTCTCTCAACCCTCCTATCCTACTCTCCTCAGCGTGTAGGGGCACAGGTGGATGTGCTTACATTTTCAAATTTGAAAAAAAAAAAAAACACATTCAAGTGCAGTCAGGGGTTTCACATTTTGCTGAGGTAAAAAAATAAAGGATGCTCTGATGTATCTCAATAATACAGGTAGGAAAAAAAAGTTGAATAGGTCTTCTGGATGGGTTCTTCGTTGTTGAAACATTTTGTCTCTTCTCCAAGATACTTATTTAACCTGAGGAGCCATTTTGGTGAAAAGAGGCCCCTGAGTCCAAACATCCCCCTCTTATAATAGTTATTGTGAGCATGACTCAGCACTAACGATCAGTTGGTAGGCGGATGGTCCTCATTTGCATGCGAGCAACCAGTTTTGACTGTCACCATTAAACTTGTTGATCCACCATGCAAAGGTACTACTATTAAGGCTGAGTTTACCTGCAACTCCTCAGACTGCAGAGGTCTACTGGAGAAGAGACGAAACGTTTCAACAAAGAAGGACCGGTCCAGAGGACCTCCTCAACTTTTTTTGATTAAAAAATGAGCTTGACTGGTATTGAGGGGGGGGGACTCCTGATGTATGTCTCCAGCATGTCTGAGACTGAGACAAGCTGTAGCTAAGGCAAAGACAAAACCAAGGCTTGAAAAAATGTGGTCTAAAGATTGGTGATGAGTAGCACAGCACTTGAGTATATATTATGTTTTCAACAGGCAACAGTAGTTGAAGATAATGTGGGCAGTTTTTTATGATCATAAAAATGGGGATGTTTCATCTGCTGCAGAGCTGCATCCATACAATGTCAAGATGCTGGAAGAGGATGCTTTGAATGAAGCAGCGGGGGAAAGTCTTCAGGAGAGGTTTTGACAAGTTTACTGTTCTGAGCAGTCTTAGGATTTCCAGCCGCTGCCGTGCCTTCTTGGCCAGTGCTGTGGTGTTTGTCGTCCATGTCAGCACCTCTGAGATGGTGCATGAAGGATTGGTGCCTTCTTGAAACCAGATAAGTCCCTCCACAGTTGCATTGTCTTCAGATATAAGTGTGCCGTTGATTTGTGTATGGAGGAAAAAGCTGCTTTCTCCACACTTTTGATGAAAATCACTTTTTCATCATGGTGCTTCGACAGATCAGTTACCTTCACCATCTTCGACAAAGCCATGTTTGTCAGACATTATACTGAGCAAATTCAAAATAATACACAACTTCTGGTATTTCCCCCCACTGCAATTACCTCCAAACACATCCACTTTGGGTTGTGTTACATCTGTAAGCCGCAGTCTTAGTTTGCCCAATCTTGAACAAACGAGTCTGAAAATGTACAAATGTCTGTCACAACAAGCCGTTGCAGAACTTCAGCTGCAGGTCGGAGCAGAGCCATTGATCTTGGTAATGGAGACGTCAGACAACTTCTCCACATTTCTACATGGCGTTAAATATTCATGACTTCAGGAGGAACACCTGATGTTAAATTTCAGACAAATAATGAACAGATAAGGCTCGGTCATTGGTAAAAAGTGAACACATACAACCTTTACCAAAGCTGCAAAAAAAACTCCATGCGCCAGTGCATTTAGACCTTACCTTGTACATTTGCAGTATGTTGGTAATTTCAATACTGCCTTGTCTGAATACATTTCCACATTAAATGCTGTCACAACTAAAAAAAAAACACATTCCTTTTAAAAATCCACCTGAAGTTTCTGACCTGTTTTATTCCAAGCAGCTCTTGTAGGAGCAGCAATGATCCCCAGTAGGTTTCATTCTCTCCCCAAGAATCTAAGATGATTTCCTCATACCGGTGAAGGAACCAGGACGGAGGATCTATCTCAACAGGCCTGCGGGCCACTGTGACCCAGATTTATAAGCTTCATGGGGCTTCTAGGCCTTTTTCCAGGCCCTTAAACCAGAACAGAGGGACCACAATGGAGCTGTTTCCATCTAAACGTCACTGTGCTCGAGACAAAGTAGAAGACTTTAACAAGATTTTTATAGCTTACCTTGAAATAAAATGATTATTTTATGTGAATGAAATCATAAAAGGAAGAGTTACCTTATAAATGCTGATCTGTGGTTTTAAACTCCACCTTGAGAGTTTAAACTCCTAGGATGATTATGAGTCAAATATCATATTTTACTTCCAAATCCAGACTAACTTCAAGATTTTTGCAGCCGTTTTTGGGGACCTTTTGGAAATTTGAAGACAGTGTCTTTACCAACTCAAATTATTATCTGTTTGTTCCTCAAATGATGAAACATTATGATCCTAAAGTTTGATTCTGGGCCTGTCTTTCACATTTTAAACCAGTCTCTCTCCTTGTCATAGCTATAGGCTGAGTTAATAAAGAAACATCAAAACAACAATACCCAGTTTCCACATGAGTTCATAGTCTAAATATTCTCCTTATTATGCACAACCTCAGTAAATATTCCTTGATTGGCTCCGATCATTGATCAACAGGCTAATTACTTTTATTTATTGAAATATCTGCTGTCTTCTATATAGAAACTAACCAATCAGCTGATGGTAATTGTCACATGTTGATGCCCAAATGGGGATAAGCTTTTATTATTTTATTTTCTGCTGTATTCAAGATCACCACCTCCACTTAAGAAGCTCTAGCGCATTTTATGGTTAATCTCTGTTACATTTAATTGCTAAGTAAAAAAGCTTGGTTATGTTGAAGACAACTGGATCAGGTCAGCTCAGGGAAAACTAGACATGGTAATTGGACAGTGCAAATCTGATTGGTGCATCTCTAATACTCGTGGTTTCTCCAACTGCCAAAATGTATTTCCAAAAATTAGACACAAGCTCAAAGCATTATATGAAAGCACTCCTGCTGTTTGAGCAATTTACTTTCATATATTCAAATTGGTACCATTTAAAAATATATATTACATGTGTGAAAAAAATATTTTTCCAACTGCACAATAATTCCCCCAAAAATACTTAAGCCATATAAAGAATTCCTCAACAGCTTAACGTCAAGAGACGACACAGAGAACTAAGTTAGAACAATTTGTTCTACTGACAAAAGATCAGAATCAGCCAGTCTGTCTTTGATCATCTCTAAATGGTGATCTGTAGTCTAAATACTGAAAAATCTCCAGTTTTCCCCCCTTTCACTGAATCTGCCAAACCTTAGAACTCCTCACCAACAAATCAAAAATAGCACAGACTTTTATTTACTTTGAGTTTCATAATAACAAAAAACAAATAAAGATTAGAGATAAACATTTAACTCATAAATGGAGGATAATTTTGAACCTTTTCATGTTAAAGCCCCTCAGGGTTTCTGAAAGTTTAACAAAGCTATATTTAAGACCTTTTAAAGACTGTTATGATTGAAATTTGAAACCTCTGTTAACTATGAGTACTAACTTAACATAGATTCTTAACACTTATTTATCTTGCAAAGTAACTAAGCTAAATATTTGTCTACTTGTGTTTTTGACTTGGAACATGAGTTCAAGGCTTTAACACCCGGTCTACACAACGTCTGTGTCTTTATACAGCAAGTTTCTTAATGGCTTTTACAGATTTTAGCCAAATATTGAAATCTTTGCATCTCAATCAAACTCTGATAGCTAATACAAGGAAAAAGAAGCTGGTAGCTATGTCTGAACCCGTTTCAAAAGGTTTTGCGCCAAACGATGAACCACTTTCAGACAGAGCTGATATTTAACAGGGGATTTCTCAAAAATAAATTAATGAATAGATGCTTTAGATGTTAAAATAGATCTCAGGTCTAAAATCAACAATCTGGAGACATTCAATGCTTCTTATGCCCTACTATTACTATTATGCCCTACGACTATATTAAGACCCTGCAGAAACCCGGCCCTTCCACATGATCAAAATAAAAACAACAACAACCTGGTCAGTGCATCTCAACTCTGTTACACAAACTCTAAAAATGCAGAACCTCCCAGAGGTTTGTGGAGCTAGATTAGGATGGATTAAAATGTTACAAGTATGTAGTTCTCTAATGAATTGCTTTATTCTTACACTGACAGCAGCATGTATTTAAAATACAACATGTTAGATTGTAAAAGGGTTAATTTCAACATTAGAATGAGAATGAGATTCTTTCTTTGCAGGAACGGAGCTCCATAATGTACCTGAAAAGCGCTTCAGCCGCAATTTAATTCAAGGAAACCATTCCCGGTCAAATTTAATTACCCTGCCTCACTTTTAAAGGAGGTCTAACCCTGCCATGAAATATTTCCCACCGTATAAAAAACTCAGAATCGCAGCTGGTTTCGTGCCTTCAGCTCTGAGGCAGTTCCAGGCTGTTGCTTCCTAATTACAAGCAGACGACTGAGAATATGAGCATTAATATTATCAGACTTCTCCCAGGTTCCTCTCACTATTACTGCGACAGAAACAAACAGCTGATCATTGTGGAGTCAAGCACCCATTGTGTTATAATAATCCTAAATATATATCTGAGCAGTCACACAAGGCTGGGCTGCGTAATCACCTACTCGCTTCGTTTATTCACCTGAAATTGAAAAGAAAAAAAAGAAAAGAAAAAAAAAGAAAAAGTGGCTCCCGAGACAATTTAATGCACCAACAAGCAGACATTTTTTGCACTATTAAACCAGTCTCACCTAGATTAATAACCACCCCCCCCCCACCCCCAACCCCTCCCCACTCCGACACACGCACACTGACTCAGTCTTTACTGCCTGTAATATTTCTGTTATTTGAGCGGAAACCCGACAGCAATCACTCAGATATCCAGAGGTTAAGGTAGAGCGGGAAGGGCTGGGCAGATAGACGTGCATGCCTGACCTGCATGCCAAGTAGCCATCTTTGTGCCCACCCACCTCTCTCATTAACACATCATCTTGCTCCGAACACACATGTGCTCCCTCACATGGAAGGCTTCTTTTTTTTGGGGCTCCCTCGTGTGCACGCCAGCATTCTCTCGTCCACGTCATACAAATCACTGCGGCAGCTCCGCGAAACACCTGACCCTCACCTGCCTGCCTGCCTTGCACGGAAGGAAACGGGACCCCTCCCCTGAAAACGCGCAGATTACGTTCTAGGCGCCGGGAGGAGACGAGTTGTGTGCTCACTGGTCAGCTTCAGCTCACATAAAGCGGAGGCAGGTAAACACTCGTGTCCATCATGCAGCAGCACATCCGTCAGAGAGCCTGCGTGAAAGCCTCGCCTGGAGGATGGAGGGAGCAGGTTAGACAGTTACCGTTTGCACTTAGTGACTCTGCATCTTCACGCTCCACATGCCTTCCTCTTCTTCCTCCCCTCTCTCCATTGCCTTTTTTTTTGCCCCCCCCCCTCTTCTTCTCCGCTGCAGCTCAGTGTATTCCCATGCCAAGAGGATTTGCCAGTCCTCCCTCTCTGATTCCGGTAGTAGCGCCTAAGAGGTACTGAGCATGTCTCCCAACCCCTCCTCCTCCCATCCGTCACTATCTCCCCTCCGTCCCCGAAAGAAACGAAGAAGCCCTTTCCTCCTCCTCCTCCTCTGGGTTCTTCTTTCCTCCACTGCCGCTTCCTCACACTCGGTACAGCATGTTCGTTGCCAGCCATATGATATCACAGTTTCCTTATATGGGAAGCAGGGGGTTGCTATGACAACAGCAGACTCCACCTGTTTCCCCCTTTTTTTTATTTTGAGTAAGACAACTGATGTGATTCGGATGCACAGAACCATACGGGGAAAAGCTCAGAGTGGATGGGAAGGAAAAGATGAGACGGATTAAAGCAAAGAGAGGGCAGAACCAAACATACAGCAGGGGATATTTCACTTCCTCTTCTTTAATGCAACTACAGCACTAAACAATCCAACAAAAATGATGGCATTCCTTCAAAATGTTTGAGGTAGAAAAACAATCCGATTTTTAACAAATTAACAGTTTGTTAAAAGAATGTGTGTG
Source organism: Fundulus heteroclitus (assembly GCF_011125445.2). Taxonomy (NCBI): domain Eukaryota; kingdom Metazoa; phylum Chordata; class Actinopteri; order Cyprinodontiformes; family Fundulidae; genus Fundulus; species Fundulus heteroclitus. Next base: position 13,276,839 of record NC_046370.1, read on the forward strand.
TGTTTTTTTTATTTCTTTAAAACTTTAAGATGCAGCAGAGTCTCAACTGCTTATGGGATGTTACAATCTAACACTAAAATAATATTTTTCATAAAAATAAATACACATACAAATTCTACTGGGGAAACTCCCTCTTACAACTACTCTGAACTGTTTTAATATGTTTGGCATCATTGTCAGTTATTTTTAAATATTTATAAATATGGATTGACCAGCAATCATCTTGGGGTCACCGTGTTTCCATAACAACCATTAGACTATCTACCTACAAGCTGATTGTTTGGGAGTAATGCCTTGGAAGCATATTTCTGTCCTATTGTCATTGATGTAAACAGCTACTGGGACTTCAAGTGTAACGTTCATCTTTAAAAAGTTTGGTCCATGCGTGGACTGGAGACCAGTAACCCAGATGTTAAATTAAGATTGTAAAGCCTTTAAAACTTTCTATCATATCTTTCTATCTGAATCAACAATCTAGCAACACTTGAATTAGTAAGAAATACATTTATTTCAAGCGTTGCTGGAGTCTTCAACTCATCAGATCTTTGTCCCATGCAACGCATCATGGGAGTGGGTGAAGTCTGAGTGCTGCCCCTACCCCATATGTTGCTGCACATTGCTGGTCAGCTGGCAGAAAGAAAGCTTCTACACGTATTCCACATCTACAAGAAGGACAAGTGTGGCCATCAAAAATCAAAATCAGCCATAGACAGCCCGCCCTAATATTCTGCCTGTGTCTAAATTGAAAATCTGTGACTCTGGGCTTCCAGATCTTGTCTGTTTTATCTGATGTTAGTTTTAAACAAACTCTAGAACTTTTGCCCCTGCTCGGCGCCATCAGGTTTTTAATCCATCTCTGCTGCTTAGTTCTCTGTGGTTTTTAATCAACGTGTTGTCCCTCCGGATTTCTCCTCTTCTGATTTAAAGTAATTCATTTCTTAGTTTCACCCTTCTTGTAAAAGCATCCTGGACTGCATGGTTCCATTAAAAATCAAGTAGCTTATGTCTTAAACCCACGCGTTGGTTTAATGAGAGGTAAATGCTACCCTCAGGGGAGCAATTCGTACAGCGCAACAGGTAAAAGCAGGACAAACCGCAGGTGTCACGAAATTATAAGAGTGCTGGCGTCAGAACCAGAACAGTGTTAAAAAGGCAAAGACATTTTTGGAAAATGTCATAACACAATTGACCTCTTAAGAGCTCTTGTTTGGAAGCCTCTACTGAGATATATTTTGAAAAATTATTGAAAAGGTTGCCACTAAAAGGGTTCTTATTACATCTCCTGACCTGGACACCTCTGGCTCAACTCCTTGCGCTGCTGTTTTTAATCCGTTGGAGCCTGTGACTTTTTTTTTTTTTTTATTTGGTGAGCCATCTAAAGCCTGATTGGTTTAAATGTTTCCTTCTCTTCCTCCATGATTTTTAAAGAGATCTTTCCAAGTACTACGTGTGTTCTTACCATAACAAATTGTGATTTTTTTTTCTTCCCTCTGGCGTGGTTTCTGCTAAACTCAAACACGCAATGGTTCAACCTTTTCCTAAGAAACCAGGTCAAGATAACTCTGTTAGCTGGTTATAAATCCATTTCTGAGCTGCCATTTGTTCCAAAGATTTTAGCGCATTCAGTTCAAAATACATTTATTTCATCCCACTTATTATTGTAATGGACTTTATGTTGGAGTGAGTCAGTCTTTGCTCTCTCACCTGCAGCTGGTTCAAAACGCTGCCTGCCACACGTCTTTGAACTGGCACTCAAAAAATATAGCACATCACCCCTGTTCTGGCCTGACTACTGGCTGCCTGTGCATTTTAGAGTTAATTTGAAAATTCTTATTTTTGTTTTTAAACGTTTGAATGATCTTGCAGGGGTAGTGAACACAACCCATGTATGGAGGCCTTAGTCCTCGGCGGGGCTTACCAGGGTTCAATTACAGCCTGAAGTCCTTTACCGCATGCCCCCCTTCTTTTAAACCCCCTTTCCTGTCAGCAAACTTTGAAAAAGAAATGAGTCACTAGTGCTAGTAACATCAGTGAGACTTAGCTTGACCTCTTGTTTTAAATTGGTTTTTATTAGACTTTTGTTTGCCATATCCTTTTAATGCAAAGCGTTTAACATTTTAATAATATGTTTTCTTCTTTTAATGCATCTATATAGTTTGCCATTGTGTGCAACACTTTGCTTAAGCAAATTAAGCAGTGGTTGCCTTAAAGCGCTTTATTCATAAAGTCGGTACGTTAACCAAATGTTTTGCTTGCATTTTCATTTTCTTATAAATAGGACCGCAAACATCCAGAAAGTTTTATTCAGACTCTGACTTGGATGCACCCATTTATTAAGAGCTTTCCAAGAAAGTGTGAACTATACCTTGTTCTTGTTGCTGAAAATAGACAAACATATTTCTAGAATCTGCAACCTTTGCGATACAAAGAGCCATTTTTTGCCCTTAGTCCAGCTGCATAAAATGTGTTTAGAGCAGCAAATGTCACAGGACCTTTTACGAAAGGACTAATTTTATTTTTAATGGGAAATGTGTTGTAATTTCTAAAGAACCACTATTTTATTTCTAATTTTAGGTTTTAAATGCTAACTTTTGCAAAAAAAGTGGATTGATACATTTTCTTCTAAGGGATGATATTTGTGGAAATTTATGTTTAAAAAGTGCATAGTTTCCAACCTAATGACAAGAAAAATAGGTCTGATAAAATGTACTGGTAATTTTAGTGTTGTGGATATTAAATGCTATTATTTTATGAAAAAGAAAACAGAAAAACTGCTAAAATCTACCTGTTATATTTCCATATGACCGTTTGCAAAAGTTATTAACGCCATTGTTGAAGGTCCAAAAAAATAAAAAAAATAAAAAATCACTTGCAGCTTTGGAGTCAAAGGTTGCAGACCCCATTTTCACCAGAAGCAAATGGGTTTATGTGACTCAAACAAATAAGAGTCCTAGTTTAAGCTAGGCATAAAATGCTGAGTCAACAAGTTCTATTTGAGGTATAACATCAGAGCAGTCCCTGATTGGTTATTCAATGGTTAAGAAGCCAAGAGGCAAGAAAATTAATTTCACCTTGAGACATTTCTCTACTTTCTATTGCTCACTCTGACAAACAAAAAGAAGAGCCATCAGTGCCCCAGCCAGGAGGTCATAAAGATGCAATGGTTTCTGTCTGAAGGCCTACAGGCATCTCACCACTTAATACTCTCATGTAGCTTTCCAGGAGAGAAAACATGGATACTTTAGCATCAATGTGCTGCTATTACCTCCGAGGGAGTAAATGTTCACATGTGGAAACAGAAGGCACTCAAAAGGAGCTCAACTACCCCCTGAGGTGACAATCTCCTGTTCTGCGGGAGATAGTGGCACATGAGGCACATCCAAATTTCGCTTTTTCTTTTAGAGTTTAACCAGATGTTGAAAACGTAATAACATTGACTGAAAAGTATGAAATATGTGGACATTATGTTCAAACCCTAAGTTCCTGGCTTATGCAACTGGCAATTATTTAATTTTTATTCCTATTCATCAACAAGAGAGTGATTTAAGCAATAAACGAGTTTACGAATAAAGCTTGAAAGTAGCTGTAGAGTCTGAATGGAGGGTAGGGGAAAGGTTTGTTTGTATTGGACTAAGTAAAAGAGAGTATTGTTAGTTACAGGTGCCCTACGATCCCCTATCAGCTCTGCTCGTTTTTCCATTGTGTGTTCTGTTACCCTTCTGTGGGCTGTTGCCAGTTTTAATTGTGCTGTTCAGTTAACTCATATACATCCCCCTTCTAAACAGGAAGCATTTCACCAGAGAAAGGTAGACAGCAGCAAGAGCAAACCAATTTAGGAAAACCATTTTCTTAACTGCAGTCATAACTGAACAGTTTCAACATTTCGAAACACTGCAAACATCAACTTCCTGGCGCTTTTTCCAGCAATAATACTGCTACTTTGGAAACACTTTGGACCAGGTGCATATGCATTTTTCATTGTAATTTTTTTTTTACTTTTCCTGACAATTTATTTATTTTTTTGCCACTTTTTAAAACATTCTGGATATCATGACACAAAACATTATATAAAAACCTTATCTGTTTTTATATTCTGGACGTTTCAAACGTAATGAACCAAGACTGTGTTGAAGTTGACTTCTAATTCAGGGATCTGGTAAAGTACAGTTTTAGGGGTGTTGGCCTCTTGATGAACTACTGATGCTTTGTTTTAGAATTACATAAATCTCTAAACATAGATTATTTAAAGCACAGTGCGTTTCCTTTATTCTGTCATTATAAATATCTGATTCAACCTTTTGCTTCACATAAATACTAGACCAAGTTAGAAAACCACAAGACCAATTGTCTTGAGGCCAATAAGCACGTTTCATGTACAAGGAGACAAACAATCACAAACACACACACCTTAGAGAAATTTAGAGTAACCAATTAACCACATAGTCATGTTTTGGAAGTGTTTGAGGAAACCGGAGCCCCCAGAAAGAACCCTGGGAGGACACATGCACAGTGAGAGCATGTAAACGCCACACAGAAAGCCTTTGACCAAGACTTAAACCCAGAACCTTCTTGCTGCAAGTCTACAATGATGACGGCACTGCTACCAAGCAGCTCTATTTCATTCTTGGAATATGTGAGCAAACTGATTTAAAAAAAACTTTACAGGATTTTCTAAACATTTCAAGGCAGCATGGGAACCCTAAGTGGCTGCACATAACCTCATCAGGATAAAAACTGCACAAAAGAGTGATTGGTAAATAGTCCTGCAAATGGCCAGACGGACCTGTTGACAGTCATAAAAAGTTTGAAGGCTTTAATTCCGGGAAAAAAACATCCCTTTTTCAGTTTGATAATGTTCTATATTTATGGTATCTTACTTGTTCCTGTAGCTATATTCAGAGTAAAGTGACATTGTCTCTTGAAATAAACAAAGCCACATCAACAGAAGATACAAACTTTAAGCTTTAAAAACTAGCACTACAGGTTGGAGATAGGCAGGATTTAACAGGAAACAGAAAATCATGCAGAATTGATTTTTTTTTTTATTTTGTTGGTTTGTGAAGATACCTGTCGGCCGGCAGCAGTGGAGCCCTGAGACAAGCTGCCTGGACTGTTAGTGTACTTGTTCTTCTGCAGGTCCATCAGGGCGTCTCGCTGCCTCTCGATGTCCGCCTTGTGCATGCTGTTCAGGGCCTCCAAGCTTTTAGCAGCCACATTGTTGTGCCTGCGGTCCAGTGAGGACGACGTGAACCCCCCATTGCTGTTGTCCAGGAAGCGCCGTGCCCCACGGCCGCCGCTGGCAGCCAGGGTGTGGTAATCCCGCGGGAACTCAGCATCGCCGGCAGAGATCATGGAATCCTTTCTCTTCTCTCGACCTGGAGATGGGGAGGGGTTTGAAAACACAAAAAAAGGTTTATAAAGTGAAGCTTTCAGCTGTCAGAATAAAACATTTATTTTTTTAATAAGATCATCACATGATCGAACTAAGAAAATGTGGAGTTTTTAAAGACTTCAGGTCTGGGGTCAAATCTTAAGTAAGAGTGACCTTAGATTCATCGATCAAGTTCCAGTTGTTCTTCTGCTTTCTTAAACTAAGTAAAGTTTCAGCAAATAACCCGGTATGAGGTTGATACAGCGCTGAAAGTGTTTACATCAACTCATCACAAGCCTGAATGTTAAGAACAATAATTAGTGATGCAAAAAAACTTAGAATTAAACTCTATCAATCTAACAATGAATTTTGAAAATAAGCTTTGTCAGCGTTATAGGTTTGGTTTTGGAGGTCAACTGTGGGTAAACAGCCACAAAAGCAAAAGATTGTATTTCTACAACTTAAATCAACCAAAGGGATACGCGTCGACAGTATAGTTATAGTTTGAATGCAGTTCTTTGTTTACCTAATTAGAGCTATAACAAAAAGCTTTTAGAGGTTTAGTGTTTTCCTAACACGCTATTGATCCAGGAACTTGTTCCTTTTAAGTACTTTTGTTAACAAATCGACAGCGATGCAGGACTAAAGTGCAAACTGTCTTCTTCCACTCACAATGAACAACACCCCCGTTGACACCTTGTTGGAGTGTCTGGCTGTGAAGCTGCACCTTATGAATCTTAAACTGAAGGGATGGCCATTAATCAGCTAATCAAGCTGAAAATATGAACTGATTCAATGTCTGATCGATTCTGGCCTTTAGCTAAACAACATCCATTTCAAACCCTCTTTGACTTTTTACATTCTGTTTAATCATATTCAACCATCATTAAATCTGTGATAATCCTCTTTACCCTCTGCATTATCTGAATTTATTAGTCAATTGTTTTCGGATCTTTAAGTTTATATTCAGACACTCTATATCTACATTTAGAAAAACACACAAATTAATGTTTACTTGAACCATTATGAAATATTTGAGGCTTAAGTTGGACAAGGTGGAAAATCTCCAGTTAGACTTCCGATCTACTAATGGTGGAAAACTTATTGGTTTATGCACCAATCTGGTATAACATTATGGGCTTTTAAATAGTGGGATGACCCTCCTTTTGCTGCCATAACAGCTCCTGTTATGTCTACGTTAGCAGTAGATCCTTCAAGTGCCGTAAGGTGTGAGATGGGGCATTCATGGATCAGATCTGTGTTCAGATCTAAGGAGTTTAGAGGCAGTCAACATTTCAAATGTGTCATTGTGCTCCTCAAACTACTCCTGAAGCATTATTGCTTTGTGGCAGGGTGCGTTATTGTGCTATAAAAGGCCATAGCCATCAGTGAGTACCGCTTCCATTTAAGTGTGTATATTGTGTTCAACATCCTTACACATTTTCCCCTGCTTCACCACCAATTCTGTTGATAAAATGGTAACTTGCTGCCTAACACAAAACAGATCCCATAATAAAAGGGTAGTTGGCTTTTCATCTAACCTGTAAGCGCCCGTGTTATCTCTGACTGGTTTGTATACAAGATTTCAACAAGTGTAATCGTGATCATTTAGTCTAAAGTTCGCTAGTTTTTCTTTCTTAATCTACATACACAACAAAAACAAGGAAAAGCGAATAAAATACATCATTTTGGTCTGCAAAATAAACTTTTACAGAGAACTAACTGGGCTTCCACCACTGAGGATTAACTGTTGAAGTGAGGTTCATAGAAATCTCATCTTTCACAAAATTTTAGCAACATCCTAAATTCCTCTAATGAATGAAATGTCATATTGACCTCTAGTGTGTCATGCTACTGAAGATGTGTTCACTGATGTCAGTATGCATGTGGGACACCTTAAAGAAGATGCCAACAATCAGGAAGTGTGTAGCAAAAAATCTCGACTTTCATGTGATTTGGTATGAAATGCACTTAAAGAGGTTATCAAAAGCCCACAAACCAGTTAAAATACCACGTCTTGGTCACGTAACAATATGAGACCATGATCAATCGTCTCAAAACTTCTTCCATCAATGCGACAAAGATCTTTTAACTGAAAAATAAAATCCATCAAAGAGAAAATAAGCTGCAATAACCAATTTGCATAAGAGAGCAGGTACATTTTCAATTAATCCAACATGTTAACTTGGCAATTTATGCCTACTCAATTGTGCAAAAGTCAAATAGTGAGGACATCTATTGTCCACATCCCTGATGAGGCAACCTCACAATTTTTTTTGTCAGATTTTCGGGCCAAAGTATTCAAAAATGTTTAGATTTCCTCTGATGTCGTCATTCTTTTGTCGATTTAAATACGTACTTGGACTCCCTATGACATTAAATAATACTACCCTCTTCAGCTAAAGCATCGTAAGCTGCTTAAAAGTTGCAGTAGATGTTTTGAACTGAATATTTGAACAAGCACATCTTACATGTCCCTTCCCCTTGCTCTCTGCTGCAATACAGCCTCCTCCCCCACAGAAGTCCCTTCCATGCTGCAACAATCTTCACCCGTCTTTGCTTTCTGAGCAGGTGCCACTCAAGAAATTGGCAGTTTTCCTGTAAAGCAGGTTGTTTTTCAGCCATTTCTCCACACAGCTGCAGCATGCAGCTCATGCAAAAACTGATTGACACTGGTAACAACCAATCAGAGCCAGACTATCCTCCTGCTTCTGATTGGTTGTTTTAGACCGAAAGCGGTGTATTTGTGCAAATGGCAGTAGGACCGCTGGGAGGAGTCAGAGGAGCTTTACTTTTCATTATCTGTCTCATATTTTACTATTTGCACATAGTGACAGTTTTAACAAATATGTAAAAATCCAACAATACAAAAGTTACCCACTGCAGCTTTACACAGTGTCACAATTACCGTATCTGGAACAGTTAATTATCTCATCCACCTTCACAAAAACCTCAGTTCTATCAGAAGCAAAGTAACCCCAAAGCATGATGCTGCCACCACCATGTTTCATAATGAGCATGACGTTGTTTTGGTGATGTTCAGGTTTGTTTTGGTGCCTAACATACCTTACACATAACGGTGGCCAAAACATTTACGTTTGGTTTTGTCACATCAGAAAATATTATACATTGAAGTTTTATTTGGAAGAAAGGATTTCTTTCCTGGAACCCAATTCTTTGGCTCAGAAATATGCAACAAAAACATTGTTGTGACATTTAGATCCCAAACATTACTTGCTTTACATTCCTGTAGCTCCTTTAGTGTATCTACCAGTTTCTTGGCTGCCTCCCTGACCAGCTTCAGTCTCATTTGTTAATATGTCTGGAGAAACATTGAATTGTTGAGGAAATTACATTGTTAGCTCAGATTTATGCAATTATTGGTGACTTTTTTAGTTGTATAATGTGTATTTAATGATGTGGATTTTTATATAACCCTTAAACAACCAATAACTTTTTAAATGTGAAGATTTGCTTCTTTGTTTCCTGTGCAGACTGCAGCTTTAGCTAAAAGGAGAAAAATAATAATCAAATGTCCAGAAGATCCGATTTCATGTTCTTCAGATTCACGTTATTCAATGCCAGGTGTGCACTCTTGAACACTGAATGCTGAAAGGGAATCAAATGAAGCTTTAGCTGAGTGTTTGTTTTATTTTAGTATTATAGACCTTTGAGAGTCACTGCAGCTGACATGTTCTACTGGGCACAGACTGTCCTAATCTTTCACATCTGGAGAAGTCTAATCTCATTTTAATGATTACATCTGTGAAGCAGAGTTGGGTGTCTCTGCCTTTTGACCAATATATTGCATAATGACTCATTGCCAGTGATGCAATGCAATAAAAAAATTGCTGGATTTAACATTATAAGGTTTACATTTTAATGCGCTGTGATATGGTTCTTGGAGTAGAGTCGCTGCTTCACCGACAGAAGCCCTTTCAGGTGGTGTTAGTATTAGGATGCATCCTGGCTGACTCTTTCTGGAGGTTTTCTGGACACTCCTCCCTGGGAAAAGACATCGAGCAGACCCAGAACTTTAAGAAGGGACGTCTGACCCAGGAACGCAGTGAACTTACTTAAAATAGTTACAGAGTGTCACTGTGGAGAGGGACGTTATGCTGCCCCTCCTTGACCCGATACCACCCCTGACCCAACCTCAGATAGAAGGGAAAAAATGGATGATTAAATTCGATGTTTCACGTTAAACCTTGGATGAAGAAACCTTTCAAAGAAGAAAAAAATCTGCCACATGACAGATGTGTTTATTAGCCTTTTCCTTTTTTTATGTACCGACTTAATCTTTTAGTGTTACAAAGCAACACATTTGAGTGGAATTTTTTTTTTTTTTTTGCACTCTAATTAGAAAATTATCACAAGATTTTTTACCAAAGAAGCCTACTGTCTGGTTTACAGTCATCCCGATAGATGACCTGTTATGTCGTGCTCTGATTCTCGTGTGTCATCAATTAGTTAGATCTTGAGACACATCAGCGAAGCTAAATTTTTATTTGTAATAGTTAACAATAGAATAGTTCTTTTTTGCTGATCATCTGCAAAAAACACTTTGTTTTCTGCATGGAAAAACCCACTAGTTCCTACAGTTCTATACACAGGCACGGTGTGAGAAAGTACACCTCTGGCATTTTAGTGCTGTGGGAAAACAAGGGGAACATCTGTCTGTTTCTACAACTGTAACTGCCCTGGAAACCCCGAGGCAAGACAAAATAGTCAGGCAGGAGATTCTCTTATTGTATGAGTGCAGAACAGTCTCATGTGTGACATTCAGTCAATGAAAAGTGACAGAAATGGGAATGTCTCTCCCCAGGGGGAATGTAGTTTAGTGCCCTCTTGTGACCGATTACACACAGAGCACAACTCGCTTGCAGACTGTGATAAGTTACAGTAGGTTTGCAGCTCTAGCAAGATAAAAATAAAGGAAATTAATTAAATACAACAAGGTCATTTGCAGCCTTAATGTTGCAGGATAAAATCCCACAAAGGAAAATTATGTTGAAACACTAGACTAAGATGTACTATATATAAAAACAATTAATAGTTTCCTATTACCTACACACATCCCGACACCCATGAGGTCATTTAAACATTTCTGTGCATCAGTAATGTTGCACATAAATGTTTATATGTTTGGCCAGACTACTGGCTAATGTTTAACACACATGTTTTTCTAGATTCCTAACATGCCAACTATACCTTCAAATAAGCATCAATTTAACAGTAATGGGTGGTGGCCTTTTAGGTTTCCACGCAATGACTTTCCATCCAGGTGACAAACTTTCTGGTAAAAAAAAAAAAAAATCTAAAAAAAATTAAAGTCAAACAACTCTGCTCCGAACTCTGATTACAGAACCTTCTCTCTTGCATCTTATTAAAAAGATTTTAAAGTGTAGGAGTGGTATGGCAGAACATTATCAGAAAAAAAACAACTTTTAAAAACAATGTTATGCCCTCAGTAACTCCAACAGTGCAACCACATGACAAACTAACAGTATAGTTAAATATCTTCAAGGACACGGACAGCCCCATCACAGTGTCGTGTCGCTCTGAGCACCTTGTTGAGATGTTCATCCCAAAGGCACGGTGCCAAATCAGGCAACAATCTGCGCTAATCAGTCAAGTCTCAGTTCTACTGCAGAATGAATTAATGCAGGAAAACAGTGGTCACCGGGGCACTCAGGGCAGTAACACCAACTCTAGAGAAGTGGCTCTAACAGAAACCTGAAGGAACATTAGACATCTCAGTCCAGAAGAGCACAACCTTAGGAACAGCGGGATACTAAAGACAACCCTCGAGCTCTGAGGTCTCTGAGCTTGATAGATGGAGAGCCACATAACCTGCTCAGGATTATGAGGGGCAGGTGAGAGAGTAGATTTTATGTATTTATGTCTGTCTGTCTTGATATAGATATATATATATATATATATATATATATATATATATATATATATATATATATATATATATATACACAGACAGACATAGATAGATATGAGAAGCCAGTTCATAAAGCAGTGGGCTGCAGGTTACTACAGTTAAATTTAGTTAAATTTAGTGTTTAGACATCACTGTACAATTCCGTATACGGAAATCATAAAACACTATAACACTGAATAATAAAGGTGTTACATTATTATATTATGCAGTAGTAGAAGTATTCTCTGTCCTGTTTTAATTAAAAGAAATTTGTTAATATTTCATGTTTTCAATTGTAATGTTTGTAAAACATGAGTGGCAGTTTTAGACGATGTTAGACTCCCAATTTTTATACTGGCCGCTGCTTTTCAGGAGATCTATGATAACATTCAGAACATATTGCCCAACAAACTAACAGACAACATTTCTGAAATAATGAAACCATTAGACAACTGTCACTGCCAAGTTTAAGCATCTGTCTAACAATAAATGAAACTAAGTCTTTTCTCCCAACAATCAGGACATGGTTTTCTTTATTCCTACATATTGAATTATAAAATAATTTCTGCTGGGGTATTAATCGTCTTGGTGCATAAGGAACATCAAACTGTTCTATCAATATTCTGTCTCAAACCAACTAATTTTTCACTAAATCTCAAACATTTTACCGAGCTGCTGGAACATCTCTGCAAGGATTCAGGGTTGAATGCTGCAGAGAACTGTTTCTGAACGTGCCGACACTCATCGCAGTGCATGAGCACTGACGTGATTAAATGGTGGGAAGTTCAGCAGTATATGAAATATGTAATCTGTGAAAAAGAGTTGCAGATGTTCCCTCCAAGGCGAGAGCTTGGTGCCTGCTCATTGTGTGTAGACACAGATGCAGTTCAGCTGCTACACACTCAGGGACACTGTGTGAACCTGTTATTGATAATGTTAGCCTCTTACTTTGCTTCAAACTGTACCATAATGCCTTCTTCACCGAAAATATATTCATACTAAGTGAAGTGCCACACTCTAATCGTCTAAACTAAAAGATTTTATAGGTGGTGTTATTACTACAGTGCCAAGGTGAGTGTGCAGCTACAGTCAAGATGAGAATTGCATTTTGTCCCTACCGACTTTTTTCATCAAATAGCTTCACAGGTATGCATAGCTGTAAGATCAAACAAGTCTTAAAACTGTGCAAGTGAGTATTTTATTAGCCTTTATCATTTATCAAAAAAGAAAAGCATTTCAAATAAGATGAAAATATGTAAAAAAAAAAAAAATCTAGTCTGTGTGCCCAGCTGTTTAGTGAGAGATTCAGACTCCTGTTGCTTTCACACTATGAAGTGTTAAAGCATGTGAATGAGAGGAGTGGTGCTGGGAATTTGATCTTAAATAATAATTAAAAAAATGATTAATGAGCGGAAAAAGCCCAGGTTGAAAATATTGTGCAATCACAATCATTATGCTAAATGGGGAATGTAGAAAAGACCTTTAAATTTTGAGACAAAACATGATGAATAAGAACTTCAAGTTCATGTTGGAGCTGTGTACAGTTTAGAATATTTAGAAGGTGTACTATTAACATAAGTTAGTTACTTTTGGCTTTTCTGAAATAAATTTACAGCAAGCTCTTAAATCATGCATTTATGTTAATTTTCGCATTTAAATCATTCAGTTGTGGTCTATATGAAGTGGAAACGCAACGCATCTGAATTTCTCATTAATTTAGCTCCGAAAGGCCTCAGGGCTGCCCAGCGGTTCGTCTGAGAGCAACTTGTTTTGACGCAGTCTCTAAATCTAAAGGAGGCACTTCACACCCAGCCCCTCTTAAGGTCACAGAGCGTTCCACTCCACCCCATTCGGCCATTTTTGTGTCAGAATTGTGTCAGTTAATAGACCCAGCAAAATTAATGATTGCACGTATTCACTTGTATGTAGCTATGACATGCTTGAGCTTAAACTAAGAATTGCAGCAAAAATTAAGATTGTGGATTTGTAACATTGGTTACTGGAAGTCCATGAACTTGTTGGCAGTTCCACTGTAAATACTGCAACATCGTTACTTAAAACAAAAAAAAACAAACATAACGAGCAGAGAAGATAGAATGGCTTGAAAAATATGACCCAAACAGAATATAAAGACATCTATGCAGCACCTGGACAGGCTACATTCAACTTTTCTGCACTCCTCAAGACTCCAAGTACACAACATTTGCTTAAGGGCTAAAAACTGGATTTTTGCATGATACATGCCCTAAGTTGCTAGATAGAGAATGCATCACTACATAGACACAGAATATGTCTATGCATTGAGTGTCAACAGAGATCGTATTACCTATTGACACACAAACACTAAGCGGGTGGAAAATAATATGAATAATGTAGAAGTTTAGTTGCAATAAAGTTCAGTGAATATAACTAAATCAACCTAAACTGGTTATCTTGTGGGTTTTCAGTAACTTTAGGAAAACTTTCCAGACAACTTTCTGTGAAAGTGAAGTTCAGAGGTAAACAGACACATAATGTGCATACTGTGCACTACAAACAAACCAAATTACATGACCTGCAGGGCTTCGGCCAACACGCCATCCATACATTATTGATCTCTCCCCTAAGTGTTCTCCTTTTCACCCGCTGAGCCGCAGAGATCCACTGAAGCAAGAAGTTGATTAGCTCGCAGTTAAAGCATTTTACTGCTTTGTGCTGCACAACAAAACTCCTCATCATCACATGTTAGACTATTTTTCATGAGAAAATATACAAAAGGCAGCATATTTAGCAAACGATTAGCTGTCACTGAGGAGGTCTCCATGGTGTGAGTGTCAAGGGTCCTAAGTGTATAAATCCAGCAGTAAACTATACTTTTCGTTCAGACAGTGAAGGTTTTCTCTCTCCAAATTCACCATGACAACAGCAATGTTTGTGGTGTTTAAAAGAGCATCTGAGTTGGTCACAGATGGACGTTTTCTGATAGGAGTACAGCGGCATGCCGATGTGTATCCATGGTAAGGTTATAAAACCAAAGGGAACTTGCAGAAACGGCAGGAACATCCAGACCGGGCCTTGTCACCATAATTTATGTGAAGCCTTGAGCAAACTCCATTAGAGTGGGGGTGTGTGTGTGTGTGTGTGTGTGTGTGTGTGTGTGTGTGTGTGTGTGTGTGTGTGTGTGTGTGTGTGTGTGTGTGTGTGTGTGTGTTTAAGTGTGGGTGAAACCAAAGCAGACAGACGCTCTGTTCAGCTGCAATAACCTGCTGTAATTTACCTTCTTAAAATAGCTCTGGTCCAGAGATGATAGCTTGTACAGCTGAAATGTTCCTTTTTACTAAAAAAAAAATATTTTATCTGTTGACAAATGTCTTCATTCTCAGTTAAACTAATCAGCATAATATTCAATATTTAATTCAGAAATCCAAGCTTATTACAGAGACAGAAACTGTACAGAGCTGTTACTGAATACATTTGCATGGACTAGATAGTTTTTCACATTGTAAAAAAAATGTTTTGTATGTACATGATCCATGTTCATTTTGAAACAGTTTTAGAGGAAAATGGTCCTTTATGTGACCTTCAGCAGTAAAACGTTTTAGTATCAACATATAAAATTGACAGCAAATTTGAAGCACACAGTGGCACACTAAAGATGAGCATTTGTAATAAAATTAAATATTTGTGTGAAAGGTTACATACCTCGATAAAGGATATTAACAAACACACTATTGTCTATTGTTTTGCCAAACAGGGGAGGGACAATTTTGAATAATGTATTTTTCCAAACAAGGGCTGAATTGATCCCATTAATTGGTTTTCCAGAAATTAAGTATTAATTTTTACATAACTGGAAATAACCCTATGCTTTCAGAAAAAAATTTTTGCAACAGTATCAAAAATAGCATTGAGTATTTCTCTTAGTATCAGTATCAAGTAAAAAATTCTTGTATCATGACTTCCATCCATCCATCCATCCATCCATCCATCCGTTTTCTAACACGTCTATCCCTTGTGGGGTTGCAAGGGGTGCTGGTGCACCCCATTGACAGCTCCAGCTGTCAATGGGCGAGAGGCGAGAGGCAGGGTACACCTTGGACAGGTCGCCAGTCTATCGCAGGGCAACGCAGAGACAAACAGGACATGACAAACTTAATCAACCTTAAAGTTAGCTGATTATTTCATTCCAAGTCCATTTTTAGGTAGCTTTTCATGTTTAAAAATGTGACTATAAATAATGTGAATCTAATCACAGAAGCACTGAATCTACAAAGTTTGGCAATCACAACATTTGTTTCCCTGCTGAAATCTTTTGCAATGACTGAATATCTTTTTGACCAGACTGAAAGCTGACACCAAAACCATACACTACAGATAATGTTGTAACTACAAAGATTTATACTGTAAATTGGGATACAAAAGCCCGTTTTTCCATTGAAAGCCCCAGGCTTTGGTTTCTAAACTAAAGCCTGGGGCTTTTAAGTTTGATGGGTTCCCATTTGCTAGAGGCCATATATGTAAAAGCCCAATGACGTATAGGGAAATTATGAAGATAGAGCAGCAGCTGGTGGCAAGAAGACAGCATATAGGTCAAACAGACAAAGGCAGACTGCAAAGCTGTTTCTGTATTCTGGCACTCATCCGGACTCCAAAGAAACAGGATGGAGAACACACGACTGGATCTACTGATGGCATTACACGTCCTTTTTACACTGGTCCTACCCGATTCTGCACTGCCTGGCTCCACTGTATTCTACTCCTGCTGGTATAAATAAATAAAAATAAAGCACAGCTTATTTCTGCCTGTGCAGGGTCCGCAGTGGTGTTGGGGGTGTAACAGAAGTGGAGAGGGGAGACAAGACTGTGCTCTGTCTGCTCCAAAGTTTTCCTCATGTAGTTAAAATTTAGAGCTTTATGAGTATAGTTTTGTCTCAGCCATGGTGAGAATGACGAGGAGGGTTTTTGAGTACAATACGCCAGACTTTTGACTGCAGCAAAATTGTTTCTACAGGTTACAGGACATACATGCTGCTCTTATTCAGCTCCTCCTCCGCTTTTTCAACTCTGCCACAAAAGGAATGGAAAGCAGAGAGCATATTTTTCTGTGCACACACACAAACGGTGGTTCAATCAGCTGCCTGTACACTCTTTAGAGATAAAACATTCAGTACGTGTAAAACACTTTTTTTTCCTCCTTCAGGTGCAGTTCATGGTTTGTAAATGGCAAAATGGTTCACAGTCCACCAATTTAGGTTTACCCGAAAAGTCAGTCTCAGTGAAATGTGTTTTCTGAGTACAAGGAAAATAAAAAGGCTCCGTTTGATCATTAGTAAATGTGTCAGTTATATACAGAGCTGCGGCGAAAAGGTTTATAAATAACTTAACATGTCGAAAACATGCAGCCGAGATTTATATATTTGATATCTGGTACTTGTAGATATTCTCCACAAACTTAGCAAACGCTTTATATTCACTTTGAGCCACAAAGGTGCTTAGATTCAGGTACTTACAGATTCACTTCTATTCAGAAAACCCCTATTATTATCTACAGCTGTCACTTTTCATATTAAATAATACTGCATATTCTTCAGAGATGGTATCAAGGCGTTGGCTGTTTGTACCTGTAATACTTTATCAGCTGGTTCTGCTGTTCTTTTTACATCTCTCTTTGCAGGTGAAGAAGCAGACTGAGGCTGTTAAATTGCTGTCTCCCTTTTCTCTCCTCTTTCTTTGTCACCTTTTCTCCATTTTAGGCATTCTGTCTAATCTGTTTCTCTCTTTTTTTTTCCTCTTGTACCTTCCTGTTTCAGTGTCCGTTTAACATGAAATAGTCCCAGCTGTCATGGTTCAGTTTTGGCTTGGCTGTCTTCCCCTGTTGTTTTTTTTTCAGCACCTCCTCCTCTCACATAGCTCAGCCTCCACTCCCTCAGCAATCAGTCACACCTGTTAGGCACTAATCAGTCAGTACTCACTCCACCTGCCAGCCTCTCTACATAAACCTCTCTCAGTCTTCTCTTCCCCGCCGGCTTGTCTTCAGTCTCTACTAACACCACGCCTGTATAAATCAAGCGGAGCACTACGGTGAAAGCCGCAAGGCTCCACTTGTGAAAGTAAAATTTGTTGGGCTCATTTTTGGCATTACGACATCAATTCGTATTGCCACACCACCAGATGGGACACACACAAAAAAAAAAAAAAGGAAAAAAAATTGCCTCATGACTGTGATGAACTAAATGCACAAATGAAGTTTGGAATGTGGAATGTCTTGTCTAAACACATCCTAAAACTACTATTTGTGTTATGTATTAAAAGCTTTACCTCTAATTAGCTCCAGATTATATTATTAATTATTTTAAATAAAAGCACAGTAAAAGAAAAATTATTGTCTATAAAAGAGGGTTTTCCTCAGCTTATTCTGAAATCTTACATTTCAGTAAAAGTTATTGTTGCATAACAGTTTTAGAGGATACTGTTTAATTTATTCGACTTGTGATATGTGTTAAGACAACAGATACATGTATAACAAAACCCAATTACATGTGCCCCAAAGCCTCATCCGTTTTCTCCGTTAAACTAGACAGAAATACTACATTCACAATCAGGAGCAACTTCCACTAGTAAAATGAAGGCATTGTTCATCCATGTGTAGCATCAGCTTCATGCCTCCCGCTCCATTTTTTTTCTGCTCTCCACTGTGTCATTAGTGCTGCTACTCCTGGTGGTAGTTAATGGGCTGCCACCTCCTCTCAGCTCCCTCCTGGCAATGCCTCTGTTATTATGGCTCCACAGTTGCTAACCCAGTAACTAGTCAAGTTGATGAATTGCTCCTTAATTGTCTTATTCTATGTACAGCGTTTAATCTTTGATGCGGGTGCAGATCCCCACTGAGACGTTGTCTGGTTTTAGCCTAACTCACATTCATAACAGGAAGTTTACACAAAGACACAAAATCCAAACAAACACCAAAAGCCTGTAAAGTTTAAACAGACATGAATGCAGAGCCCTGCGAATGTATTCACTGACTCTGACTTTTTCACGTTTTTGCCATATTGCAACCTTATTCTTCATTGCGTTTAGTTGGGATTTTATGTGACTGATAAACACTAAGCAGTGCAGTATTGTGAAGAGGAAAGGAATTGAGACATGGTGCACAAAGAATTTCATAAAGAAAATCTAAAAGGCCTGGTATGCATTTGCATTCAAACTCCTATGTTAACCCTTAAATACAATTAAGACAAACCAATTAGCTTCAAAGGTCAGCCTATTAGTAAATAAGAGTCCCCATATGTTTAATTTAATCTCAGCATAAAACGTCAACATTTGTGAACAGCATCATGCCGGCCAAGGAAAACGGCGGATGGAGATTCAGAACTTAGGTTAGTTTTAATGTTATATAACAATATAAAGTCTGGACATCTAACAGAGACCCGTTCAACCTACCAAGACATCGTTCCCCTAAACTGAGAGGACATGGCAAGGAAAGCACGAATCAAGGAATCAGCAGAGAAACTCATGATTAACCTGAAGGAGCCGTAGAGATCCACACAGCTAAGGTTTTTATAGAAGAGGGGCTAGAAGAAAGCCACAGTTGAACATAGATTCTGCAAAGTCCAAATTAGAGTTTTCCACAAAGTCATCGAGGAGATAAAGTACACGCTGGTCAGATGAGGCAAACCTTATTTTTTGCTAACATGGAAAACTATGTGTGGCAGAAAGTAACAGCACATCGGCATCTTAATGGTGAAACAGCGATGGCAGCACAATGCAGTGGGAATTATTTACTTCAGCAGTGAAAGGAAAGCTAGTGAAACTTAGTAGGATGATGGATGTGGCTGAAAACGGGTCAATTGAAGCAAACCTGGGGTAGGATGTTCACCTTCCAGCAGGACAATAACTATTAATAATACACAACCAGAGCTTGATCCTTAGTTTGGGTCAACTATGGGCATGATTGGCCCAGTCAAAGCCCACACCCAAATCTCGATGGAAAGCTGTGGCAAGAGTGAAAAAAAGTGTTCTAAATAGACGCTCTCCATCCAGATGGAGCTATTTTGCCTAGAAGAATGGGTAAATAGGTACAATGTCCCACAATATGACCCACAAAGACAATGAGCCAAGGAGGCTAAACAAAAGGCACGTCAGAGTTTCCAGAACTTATTTGAAAAAGATGAGACGAGCATCATTTTTCTTCCATATCATGATAATGCACTGGTTTGTGTTGGTCTCTCAAAAAAAATGTTTTTTTTGTGCCAAAATGTGAAGAAAAAAAAAATCAATGCATGTGAAAAATACCTTACAAAAATAGTTTTAGATAAGCACTTTTAGCATAACCTAAAGAGATGAAACCTTTCATTTAGTGGTTCTGGATGGACATGATCCAGCGCACGTCATTATTCTGTGTTTATCGCAGCTCAGAGGAGCCTAAACACCGAGTGAGTGATTGTCATTGTGCCACTGATATTATATTTCAACGGTCCTGGACACAGTCCAGAAGGCTGCTCAAGGCCACATCCAGACAATTTTTCATTACCAGGCTGAGAGCGGTTCAGTGTGTTGGTAGTACAACCTTGGCCACTGCCGGCCATGGTCTGACAGATGCAATTTGTTAGTTTTATGGTTTCATCGGGCTCAGATCTAATCATGTGTACGCGGCCGTGCTTCACTCAAAATTTACTTCAAATTATTTTCTCCTCGACGGCTTGATTTGGAAGCTGTGATTTGTTGCAAGTTTATCCTGGAGCAGCAGATAGGATCCTGATAATGATGAGGTACACGGTTAAAGCTGCATGGATTGTCATGTATACTTTGGACGAGTCCATTTGCCAGCAGTGAGGCAGGAAAGAAGCTGTGACAGCATTTCAGAGCTAGCCAAAACACACCACTGGTTCAGGTTTAATGACAGAAAATCATGACTTGGTTGTGCGTTTCCTGTTGAATAAAGGATTGTATAGGATTTGAAGCGCAAATGGTAATCCACTTGTATGTCATCAGATGTTGTTTAACTGTTTGTTGTTGTTTTTTTCTTCTCAGTTTTGTGTAACTGTAAATTGTGATTTTATATTATGATATCCATCGTGACACAAATCTCCTTTTGAAAAAAATACCTTACGTTTTTCGTTGCCGTACTATCTGTTTTTTTTAAACTCTTCAGAAATTGACTGGCTAGTCAAAATATTTCATAAGGTGCAAAGACTTGCTGCTATTGAACAAATCTCTCTTACGTTGTTGGACGTGGGATTCTCTGCAGCTTTTTAAGACTTGTGGTAAAATTAGGTGAAGTTTAGATTACATAATTACTCTAAACGACCATAATTCCCATATTAATTGTCTTGATTGTGACAGTGTTTTGCCTTAAAATATCATTAACAGTGTCAATTTGAACCCCCTTGCTGCACTATAAACGTTGCTCTATGTTTCCTAAACACTTTTTTTCTGTTTTGTTTGACAACATCTCAGAGATACAAAAATTAAGATGACCAGAATGTGCTTAACATGTCATGTCATCTTGTTGGAATGTAGTTTTGAGGAAAATAAATAGTTTGGTAAAACATATCACATTGTGCTTTGACAGTAGTGTTCAAAAGTGTTTCCATATTTAATATTGGATTTTCAAAAACGATGAGGTTTAAGCTTCTTTTTGGTCCCCTATTTTTGTTTGACTGAATAAAGATTTAACAAGTCAACATTTCGCCAAAGCAGAATAATTCAGTTCAGGCTTTACTTTTGAAAGTATTACAGGATTCAAGCTTTACCCCGTCTCAAGGAGTCTATGTGCCAAATACCAGAGAAATCGTCAATTTTGTGTTTTTTACAAGAAGAGTAAAAGTTTTCTTTATCTACAACTGTGTTTTCAAAAATCACTCTTCTGTGTGAAATGATTCAGTCCTGGTTTATCAACCGGAGATGCTCAAATGCAATCCACACTGCTTAAAAATAGAAAATCCTTCAGTTTATTACAAACTGATGCTGAATCAAATAACTCCCTAGGGTTCTTTACTAGGAAAGGTTAAGAGTAAATGTTTCCTTTCTGCAAGTACAAAAAAAATAGTTAAAAAAGATACATGGCGCGTCTCTCTCTCTCTCTCTCTCTCTCTCTCTCTCTCTCTCTCTCTCTCTCTCTCTCTCTCTCTCTCTCTCTCTCTCTCTCTCTATATATATATATATATATATATATATATATATATATATATATATATAAAGTGATATTTGTAAATAGTCGCTGTGGTATACAAACTTCAAGAGTATCAATGATAATATTGCAAAATTAAATATTTTGTGTTCATGAGCACATGAAAGTAATGCAAAAGTTAGCACCTCTTTAGGCCTCCTTGACCTTCCTCGAAGATTCGACTCAAGTTGGCCCCACTCTGCAGTGATTGCATCATGTGTGCTTACATAAAAGCTACCATTCTAAAACCAAGCACAGGCAGCTTTATCATTGCTCATAATCGACCCCCGCTTCACACACACTCCCCAACTCAACTCTTATGCTACATTTCTTCACATCTTAGGGAGACCAGACTTCAGCAGACTTCAACCTTACTCCCTGCGGCTAACAAACTCATCTCTGGCAGTTCTTACTTGTGCAAATGCACTTAGCACACTATAATGGATAACGAATATTAAATGATCACATAAACAGTTTTTCATTTACAATGTGCTATCAGCAAAAGGCAGGAAACAAAACATACTGTCAATCATTTCAGTAACGAGAAGTGAATTCCAGCGTTTTTGTAAGCTGTAAAGAGGTATTATGCACGGCCACTTTTCTGGTTTCAAGGTATAAGGAGGTTTTAAAAGTTATGTTTTCTCCTAGACTTTCCTCTAATACTGTTTCTACAGTTTCAAGGCATTTTAATGAGACTCCAGGCAATGCACCAGAGTTTTTCTCTGGCTCTAGTGTATCTAGCTTAGAGTAACACAGCAACACCACCTGCCCCTTTTGCTAGATATGACCTGCCAGCTGGCTAGAAGAAGGTAACAACACTTTTCCGTCACAAGAATGACAAATTCAGGTGCTTGTAAATATTACCTTCATTAGTCTATGTATGCAAAATAAATTGTCATATCCCAACACGTATTTTACAATTTTCAATATGGTTTTAGCAGCAGAACGGTTGCAGCTTTTTGATTTTATATAAAAACAGTTCTCATGTTGCAAGTTTTTGTATTTATGAACCAATACACATTTGCAGAACACCCATGGAAATGCATGCAGCAAAACAGAGAATCAGTGATTTCAAGTAAAAGTTAAAACATTTTGGCTATCTTTACATTGATAGAAGAATCAATTAAGAGACCTATTTTCTTGTACTAATACCACAAGGTGCATTTTTAAAAGTGATTTATGGATGCTGAAACCATCTGTGAGATCGCAATCGATCAAAATTATACTCTTAGTAAACCTGTAAATATTTTTCTAATAAGGTTTTGTAATATTCTACCATTCTTTCCAGACATAAAAATGAACCCCCACTCTATTATTTCCTCATCTTTATACAGCATCATTCTCATTTCAAGAATGAACAGCTGGAAAGATGCCAACGGCTAAAACTAAGTTGTTTCTGTCTCTCATCGTCCTCTTTCTCACCATCATGAATTCTTCAATCATTAGATGCAATTAATTACAGGAGAAGGCAGTGTGTGCCACCACTCATGCAGCTCTCCGGGGCAGCGGAAAATAAATATAAATGCTCAACAGGATCAGAATGTAAATGGGTGCCAGCTATATTTAGATGGATGTGTGCTTTTACTGAATGCAAAAATTGGCAATGAAACTGTTGCCAGCTGCGAGATGGTAAATTCAGGATCACAGCGTAACAGTGTGAAGTTGATAAAAAAAGGAGGTCACTCTCTCATAAGTCTCACCCACGGTGTTGATATTCTTAGAGAGCCACAAAATTGAAGTTAAAATGTCTATTAGTCATAAAAGAAGCTGTATTTCTACTGGAGGTATAAATAAAGACATGTTTCAACTGTAAGTTGAATTATAAATGACACAACTCTAGAGAATACTTATTGGAAACAAATTTGCACACAAACTCTATATTAAGAACAAGAATTTTTTTCTGATAGTTTGGCATTAAATTAGATTGTACTTAAGATTACTAAAATTATTTCTGTTTGCTGAAAACCAGTATAAGGAGATTTTTTGGAGAATTATTTCAACTTCCTTTAAATTCAGAAGTTCACATACATTTCTTCACCATTAACGTCTTGGGTATATGTTTAGGCCCTGTTCACATGACAACTATCCACTGAAAACTGAACTTTTCTGTATCTGTTAACATATTTACATGACATAATCTTTGTTTACATGGCAACAGTAGAGACATGAAAATGGTGAAATGTCCTCACCACGCCACTAGTTGGTGCCATATTCTCTGAAACTCAACATGCACAAAAGTTTTCCGCCTAAACGCTTCCACAACTAATAAACATTTGAGATTGCAGAGAATAATAGTTACCTATAGACAGCCGACACATAATTTGCTGCAAAACTGCTAAACAAGGTTAATGGACCTCCAGCTAACTAATTTCGCAACTCCACCATTTTTATTTCTCGCCACAATTTTGGTGGTCCAAGCTCAAGAATGCCGAAGCTACAAGCAGATAAGTCAAAATATTTCACTTTTGGGTGTATTAATCCACACAATTCATCACACAGTCCCCCAGCATACCACAAAAATTACTGAACGGAGGGGAAGTGGAACGTTCTGGGACCTGGAGGGGTGCATAGTGTGAAGTTTCTTATTTAAAGACACAACACCAAAACAAGAGCGGGGGGTAAAATAGGGGCTGTGGGGTTAAATTAATGAGGAATTCAGACCAAGGAATTGCAGTTCCACTTTGTATAGACCACAACTGAATAATTTATATGTGAAAAAGAATGATTTAAAAGCATATGTCTCCTATAACACTAAGTTAACCAGGTGCGGAGAAGCATAGTGAGGCTAGGAATTGGTAATTGTCTAATCTTCTTCTTTGTCTTTTCTTCCACTTATCCGGAATCAGGTCGCAGGGGCAGCAGCCTTAGTAGGGAGGCCCAGACTTCCCTTTCCCAAGCTACTTGGGCCAGCTCCTATGGGAGGACCCAAAGAGGTTCCCAGGCCAGCCAAAGACATAGTCTCTACAGCGTGTTCTGGGTTTTCCTCTGGGTCTCCTCCTGGTGGGACGTGCCCGGAACACCTCGCCAGCCACCTCAACTGGCTCCTCTTGACGTGGAGGAGCAGATACTCTACTATGAGTCCCTCCTGGATGACCGAGCTTCTCACCCTGTCTCTAAGGGAGAGCCCAGACACCCTGCGGAGAAAACTCATTTCGGCACCTGTATCTGCAATCTCGTTCTTTAGGTCACGACCCAAAGCTCATGGCCATAAATGAGAGTACGAACATAGATCGACCGGTTTATTTTCGCATTTTGACTCAGCTCGATCTCTCACTCTGTTTTTCCCTCTTTCGGGAACAAGACCCCGAGATACTTAAACTCCTCCCTTTGAGGCAAGACATCTTCCCGAGCCAGAGAAGGCACACTACCTTTTTCCGACTTCATGCCCCTAGTAGGGTCACCCAAGGCAGTCAGGTCCTAGGTAGGGGATCAGACAAAGTGCAGCCCACAGACCCTTTATGATGAATAAGATAAATGGAAACAGTGTTCCTTCACCTGGACGTGGGTCACCAGGTTCCCACTCAGGAAGATAAAACATGGGTCCCCCTTACCATGGGTTCATCACCTGTAGGAGGAGCCAAAGGGGTCGGGTGCCTTGTGTGATGGGTTGCAGCCGAGGGCAGGGACCTTGGCAATCTGATCCTAATGGTCTAAACATTTATGATTATTGGAGGGAATAATACGATGTGGTAAGAATAATCGTTGATTGCGATGAGGTTAAAATGACGTTTGCAAATCACTAAAGCTGACAGTAGTTTTGGTAAAGTTATATTTGCTCCTGCCTGACACTTCCCTCTGGTAGGAGGCTGCGGTCCATCAGGACCAAAACCTTACGCCACAAGAACAGTTTTTTCCCATCCGCTACCAGACTTATCAACAAGGCCCAGAACCGCCCGTGACACTGGACACTGCCTCGCTCCCTCCCCCATTCAGGACCTACAAGCTACACCAACGTAGCATCTCCAGACCTTCGGCTTTACATTAACGCACAGTCTACTGTGTATATAGCTCTGTATATATATCTATTTTGTCTGCACCATCAACACCAAGTCAAATTCCTTGTAAGTGCAAACCTACTTGGCAATAAACTGGATTATGGTTCTGAACTATTGCTTCAATGTGTATCCCAAAGGAGCATCAATATTTATCAATATTTGAGAATTACATCAAACGCAAATATTGTGTGCTGTTTAGCAGTACTAATGATCTGTCATGTGACAGCCTGTAACTTGTTCTTACACGCTATTTTGTGTTTGTTAAAAACACAAACTAATATATATATATATATATATATATATATATATATATATATATATATATATATATATATATATCCATCCATCCATCCATTTTCCAAACCGCTTTATCCCTCATGGGGTCGCGGGGGGTGCTGGTGCCTATCTATATCTATATATATATATATATATATATATATATATATATATATATATATATATATATATATATATATATATATATATATATATATATAGATAATAAAAGGTAAATGTGATGACTTAGCAGACTGATTGGTGTTTCGTTATATTAAACAAACACTCCAGCCTTCTTCTGTTTATCTTTAATTGCATAAAAACATTTGAACTATACTTCTTAGCTTCTAATCTGCCCCCACCATACACATAAGTTCTGATGATCAGGGAAAAATAGAAACAAGTATTTAAAGAGACCACACAAGGATTTGTTTTTCGTGGTCTAAAAAGTATTTCTTCCATTCTTGAATACTTTGTAAAGGACCAAAATGCTTCCTTTGGAGATCAAGGCATCACAGCAGTTTTTCAGTTTTTTTTAAGCAAAGGCACATGGAGCGAGACTGTAATTTCTTGCAAATTGCCCAGCAGCGAACGTAGCACTAATAATCCCACATAATGCCTTCGAGAGACAATCGGTCAGTAAACATTGACATTTCAAACTGTATTATCATTAGCCTCACGTGTGTGACTCTACTTGTTCATGAAAGCTGACTCCGAGGCTCCAACCCAGCTTGGTGCTTCCCTGGACTGAGAGGAAACCACTCTGCTGATTTCTTTGCATTATTCATACCTGATCTTACATTTGATGGCCTGTCTTCAAACAGAGTTATAACTCAGGACAGTTTGGGAAGGAGGGAAAAAGACTTGATTAGGAGAAGCAAGGACAGCTGAGGCTTCATCACCTTTACCTCCTTACTGATCTCACGCTCCCCCACCATAGCCATACCGTCTAAATTTAAGTCCTATTGCTGTCCTTTTTAAAGAAAAAAATTTGCATTCATATCAGGTCATCCTGGCTTCAAGTACTCTGGGACACTATGCATCAATTTGCCAACACTGGGGATGTGGTCCATCTCTGGTGACTTTAATCTAAGATGAGAGGCAGCATGATTAGGATATCAGATAAAAGAAAAGCTGGAGAGCGCAGGTATGCAAGTGAGGCAGCCATGTTCAATTACAGATGCAGGACTGATGTCGGTCTCTGAAAAACAGACGGATCAAACAATCCCTTCCAGGTTACACCAGCAACGCGCAGTCCCTCCCGGAGAACGCCACATTTTTCAGCCAATAAAACCGAACCTGGTCTGACGCAAGGCACTGATTTCTACTGGGAGAGGAAGTACTGGTAATTAGAAAATGGTATTTCTGGCTCGCCTGGGCCCAGGACACGTTGTGAAGGTGAATAATTGATGTCACCGAGTGAACGTTAAGACAGGATGAATCAGAGCTCGAGATCTCTAAGAGGGCACTAATCAGTGTCGCACACTGGGCTCTGGGAGGGAGCCAGCTGCACGATTCAGCTTTGAACTCTCCAGGAAAAAAACACAAAACAACAGAACATGAGCTAATGTAACACATGAATATATGTGTGAGACTAAATCGAAATACCTGAATCTAAATTATGCATGCCTAAATATCCCCTTCGTCGTCTTAGATGACTTTCACATCCATCATAAATCTGATTCTCAAAAAGGCTCAGTTAGCGTGCCTTTTTCTAAGAGTCTGGGTTTGATCTGAAGAAATTCAGATCAGACTCTTAGAAATATAAGTATAACTGCAACATCGGCACCTCAGAGTATAAATATACATAATAAAACCAAATTATGACAGCAACAGAGAGAAGCAACAGTGAAAAAGAAACACGTTTTAAGTAAATAAAAGTGTCTACAGGTTTTCAAATA
The DNA here is from genome assembly GCF_011125445.2 of Fundulus heteroclitus. Lineage (NCBI taxonomy): Eukaryota > Metazoa > Chordata > Actinopteri > Cyprinodontiformes > Fundulidae > Fundulus > Fundulus heteroclitus. The sequence continues at coordinate 13,304,461 of NC_046370.1, forward strand.
TACTCAAACCAAATGACGGAGATCATGTTAACTTCTGTGCTACATAGTTACAAACTTAAACTTTATGAGTGATAGTAGTTGCACCATTTTCTGGAATGCTCTTGAGGACGGAAAATATTGTCATCTATGCATTTACCAGATCTGAAGTGCTCAGAGGAAATCCACGCACTTGAAAAGACTGTTTAAACTGCTGGTGTGTGCATCTCTGGTATACTTTAAGCCTCGGCGGAGCGTATCTCTCCGCTCTGAACATGTACTCGTTTTAAACTTCAAAGCTTAAAGTTCCCGATAATAAAACCCCAACACCACCAAGTGGAACTGCACAGAAAATTCAAGAATAACCATGTCGTCTGATAGCCAGAGGGTCATTTTTGACACTTTTCTGTGGCAAAAAAGCCTCATGTGTCAACACAAACAAACGTGTGGAGTGTATTTAACACCAGAGCGCCGTGACCCAGCTGAACCACTGTCGCCGTGCATCCAGAACCCCGTGAATTATCCGAGACATAAGGAAGAATGTGTTCTGGTTTTCTATTCCGAGCAAACAGTCTGAAGTCTCTTTACTTCACAATGTGAAAGTCACAGAAAGATTCAGTTGAGTGCCCGTATATCTCCTTCCTCCCTCACTAATAGAGGCAGACTCACAGAGACTGCAGTCTACTTCCGTCTCTGCTCGTTATCCCTGATCTCCTTCGTACTGTTCATGTCCCCCGTCTCCTCTTTGCCCTGGGTATGTCAGGCTGACAGCTCGGCGGGCTCCAAGCCAGAAATGATACCGGAGCGTGTGTAGGTCAGCATCTCTCTGGGGAAGAAGGCAAACACAAAATCACAACACGTTTAACAGGAGGCCGTGCCCCAGTGACTCAGCCGGTCATGCTCTGGCTGCACTCCAGGAGTTTGCCTCTTTTTCCTCGCAATATGGACCGCTTTAGTTTAACCTAATTAGCTAAACAATTAAAATCACTGAGCTTGCATCCTGTCTCAAAAAAAAACAATCAAAAAAACTCATGGCACCGTTTGGGTCTTCAGGGTTGCTTCTTCCCTCAGTGCATTAGGCTCAAAACCAACACGACCTTAAGCTGCTCAGACAGTTGAGAACCTGGGGAATTTGAAGGCTTGGTCAATGTTCGGGAATAGATTGAGAAAGTATGAAATAAAAACTCCTGCAAAAATATTGATTTCATAAAGCTACATGCCCAATATTCTGACAACAACACCAGTTACCAGAATAAGCAAACGTTATTTCTGCATCAGTGTTTTAGGACATATTTAGGTGGTGGGCACATTGTTGCGCATAAAACAGTGTTAATTGTGGACATCGTTAAAACAATTAATTCACCTTTGTGTCCACATCATAGTTTCTTCCTGCAGTATAAAAAAAGCGATTTTTCTTTTTTTGCTAATTAGTTCATCAATTTTATCTTAAATGGCTCCCTTCGTGCCAGGTAAACAGGATGAAAACTGTTTAGATTTTGATTATTTCCACATTGGTACTGTTTATAATAATTGCTGTCTGTAGTTATAGGATACCTATGTCCAATATACAGAAAATGGTACTATGAAATGTCGAGTCTGCTTTTGAAGTTAAGAACAGAAAACAACATTCAAGGGCCAATTTATAAACACATCGGGAGCCGTCGGATCTGGACACGTTTGGAAACGTGTGCAGACCAGCAACGGAAATATTAATCGCCTAATTTGCCAATAGCAAGTAGTAAGGGGCGCCAGAGGCATATTCATTATTTATGATTGAAAGATCACTGCTAGTTAAGATTTCAAATGGCTGCACAGATTTGTTGTGTCCAAATGGCGCATACACACCAAAGGAGCCAATCTTGCACATCAACTGTTTTCAATGCATGTGTGTGAGTCGTTGAATTTCCTACATGCTGCTACAGCTACATATTTTTGCTGTTGGACACAACAAATCTGTGCAACCATTTGAAATTTTAACCCATAGTAATCTTTCAATCAAAAATAATGAATATGCCTTAAAGAAATAACATTTATAAAGCTTGATGTTTTTTTTTTTTAACATTGAGGTCTTCAAAACAATGTTTTGTGTGTTTCTGCTGGTTGTTTATACATCATCTTTGCCAAGTTTTAAATATAAGTAATATCGAAGCATGTAGCTGGTGAAGATTCTCAGTCATCCAGGTCATGATCATTCCAAAAAAAAGTTAAAAAACAAAACAACTGGACTTTTTTCCGAAGTTTGAAGACATTTCGCTTTCCATCCAGTCTCACGACTCCCCATTGCAAAGGGGTGGACCAGTTTCGGTTTAATTTGCATGTTAACTAAGCCATAACAACACCTTTTTGGGCAATAATATAAAGCTTGGAACTCCAGACTACTCCAGACATTTGAATTGGGAAAGCCTTTCTTCTTCTTCAAACTTCAGAGAAAAGTCCAGTTGTTTTGGTTTTTAACAATTTTTTGGATTGAAGCACGTATTACATTTATTTAGCTATGTGTACGTGTTTATGATTATTTTTAATAGGGAAACAATAATGGGGTTTATTAACATCAACTTTGTTCATCTGTCCACAAAATGGATTTGAATTTGCAGGGGAAAAAAATATTTTTGCCATACAATTATGAAATTAGTGAAAGCTCATTTTGTGTAGTACATAAGAGGCCACAATATGTATTTGTAAACATCCGTATCTTTTGCAGTAACTTTGCATTAGGATCAAATAGATCAGAAAACTGAATAGAAGCTATTCACTCTCATGACAATGGAGAAACTGTACAGCATCTGCAGAATATCAAAGTCATGGCAGAGAGGTTATATACAAATTTTAACATAACAGTATTAGTGCTGTGAATTTTATCTGGAAGCTGAAGGCTGGTGGGATTCTTTACATTTTCTGCCCACTTCCAACTGTGCATCAGTCAATCCTTTCCTGCTGTGTCTGTTGCTCCCAGCAACAGCTAAAAATGTGGGGCTGCGTTTTTAAAGGAAAGCTTCTCGACTTCCTCCAACAGCTGGTGCAGTTTTGAATTCAAGCAGAGTTTTCTTTGAACATCAGGAAACTGAATTTGGCTTTTTTCGGCCAAGAATTAATTTGCTCTTAGTGTGATTGTAATTCTAGCGACTGGCCTGAGCAGGGAACAAACTTTTCTTCTGAGCAGTCAATCCAAAGATTTGTCTGCCTTACAGGGATAGCCAATGCAATATTTCTGTAATCACTGTAACATTCAGTCTGATCTTCTTATCCCTCCTTTCTGTTGCACACCAACACTTCTGTTTCCTTTTTAGTGAGGAAGTCTGATGTTCTGAACCGTTATTCCTACCCGAGCCTTGCTCAGGCAGCACCTTTCTCCTCTTACCAGGCGGCAAAGATAGCAAGATAAGCATGAAGGGAGCACACACAGGAGAAAATGTTTATTACGTTTCGTTTCCGTGTATCACAGCCTCCCCCAAAATATCCAGTCACGACTACTTTTGCTGGTTTGTCGGGCTACCTCAGCCATGTTAGTGTTTGAATGCTTTAGGTTTTCACACATTGGCATAGAGTTGTGTCATCATGCGTAACAGTTACTTACGTCAGTGAATCTCATTTACGGTAATCAATCTACTTAACACAAGGTGTTGCCATAGAGAAAGCAACACTGCTGAAGAGGAGGCGTAGCAGCAAAACAAGAAACTAGTTACATGTAACAGTGTTACCTAACCTGATAAAATTAAATAACATTTATTTGAGTTACTGAGGAAAAAATGAAATTATAGTTATAATATTCCTGAAAATATGTTTGCTTGCATTTACACACATACACACAAAACCCACCCCACCGGCACAGAAAAGCGGGTATGTAAAGTATATATATATATATATATATATATATATATATATATATATATATATATATATATATATATATATATATATATATATATATATATATATATATATATATATATATATATAATATCCATCCATCCATCCATTTTCTAACACACCTATCCCTTGTGGGGCCGGAAGGGGTGCTGGTGCCTATCTCCAGCTGTCAATGGGTGAGAGGCGGGGTTCACCCTGGACAGGTCCCCAGTTTATTATCACAGGGCAACACAGAGACAAACAGGACAGGACAAACAACCATTCACACACACACTCACACCTAAGGACAATTTAGAGAGGCCAGTTAACCTAACAGTCATGTTTTTGGACTGTGGGAGGAAGCCGGAGTACCCGGAGAGAACCCACGCATGCACAGGGAGAACATGCAAACTCCATGCAGAAATTGCCAAAAGTATTTGGTAACTGGTCTTAATCATTGAATTCAAGTGTTCTAATCGCCGCCATGGCCTCAGTTGTATTGCATTGTTATTGAACTGATAAATTATCAGAAAGCCTAATAAAAGTGCTGAAACGATTTCAACATCTGAAAATGGTTACCAGGCACAATCACATCTGTCACTGTTCAGACAAATGCAGGCAAAGTATTTCAAAAATGGAGTAACTTGTCATTGCACCCAGTTGTATTACCAAAGTAACACACCCCACACTGGCAGCAAGTAAATGTCAAAAAACTAAACTCGTTAAGAGTTCAAACACATTTAAATGTGTTTTCTATGTATTTGATATGTATTCTAATTTAAAATAATAAAAGCAATACTTCTGCTATTTCTGGATATTCCAGTATATCTTAATTATTTATTACTGGGTCTTAAGTAGGGTCTTAGTGGATTTAAAAATATATAAAACTCCTTTCAACGTCAAAAACCGGTTTGTGTGAATTTGCAACAACCATCGCCATTCTAAATTAGTTCACAGAGAGCCCTGCTGATTGGTAAAAGGATTAAGAAGAATTAAAAGAATCTATAAATTACATTTTTTTTTTAAAAACTATGACAGCATTAGCAGACTTTCAGTCGTTTTAAGTCTAAATAAACCACAGTGAAGGAATGCGTTCAACGCTCCAACCGAACAGTGGGATTAGCTTCAGATTTTGCCGCTCTATCAGAGGGCCCCGGCTCTTTTGTAAGCGACAGATCAAAGAAATCAGAAGCAGAGCATCAGCAATGACTCAGATTAAAACCTCACTCGCTTTTGCTTTTCCTCTCCAGGCGGCGACAACTTTATTCCAACGTGTGCCAGAAAGAGAAAGGCCCCTGCAGTCATCAGAGTGCAAATATCAAACCAGCATCAAAGTGAAATGTGAAAACGGCTCATTCTGAGTTACCAGAATAAAATAAAAAATACTAAAAAAAAAAAAAAAACAGAGTGGGATATCCACTTCTGAAAGCTTAAATCTAACCGGGAGTCTCAAGTGCTGCTCTCATTGGGGTTTTTTGCACTAACTTGACATGCTCAAAAGAGGAAGAGAAAAAAAATGTCTCAGATCAGCCGTGAGATTTCCACTAAAAGCCTGTGTCACCAGCAGAGAGAAGAGCCGTCCTGATCCATCCCACCCACACCCCCCGCAAGCCGATTCTGTGACAAATACAAATTAATTTCACAAGAGTGAATAATCAGTTCGCTTTCCCATTTGCATTTCAAGTAACTGCAGCAGGTCCCTTGGGAACATTGAGAATGTATGATTATTAATAACGCTCTCGAGAGGGAATATGTAAAGAGTTTGGTGGAGATGAATGTACGTCTTACGAGGGAGTTTTGATGAGGAAGGTCTCTGATAACAGTGTCCTACATACTGCTAAATCAAAGTGGGAGCACCCCCCCCCCCTTTCCACTCAAATGTCGACTTAAGTTAGCTGACCATCAGGCGGATACTTTCTTTTCCCAACATGACGACCGCTGCTGCACGGTTCAGACGCTCCCGCTCTGTCCTGTCACCCCCACCCCCTCCTCTAATTCCTACTTTCTGGCTCTTCTCTTCCCCTCCTATCTTTATTGGGGTGTTCCTCTGGGGGCTATGCAAAGAAGCCGGATAATCTTGGCGCATGCAGACAGCAAGAATATTCTGCAGAGGGCGAAGGGCTGGATCACTAAGGCGACGACCCAAAAAAAAAGAAGAAAAAAAAAAAAAAGGAAATCAGCAAGTGCCTTGTGTTTTCCTAAGCAGAAATGAACAGAAGCAAGTATGAGCTGATGAATGGATGGATGAGGCGTACCTGGCTCCTGGTCCTGGACAGGTTGGTGTCCCCTTCTGGCCGAGATTCTACATGGCAGTGGTGTGTTTGTGTCTGCACAGTAGTGTGTGATGGAGGAAAGAGAGCGGAGTAAGTGCACGGTGCAGTGTAGAGGATTGGAGGCAGGGTATTCAGTGTGTGCTAAGACAGTGCCTATGCATCTCCCCTCCCTCTCTCTCTGAGAGTATAATCCTTTCCACAGTCTACGGGGACGAGCTGAAAATGAACCGGCTCTATCTCTCCCTCCACTTCCCTCTCGTTCAGTATCTCCACTCTGCACATGAGCCCCGAGCAGAATTAGCCTCCCCAAACCTCCACCTTGAAGAAGATAGAAGCCAGAGTAGCGGAGAGCGTTCCTCCCTTTAACGACAGCTTCCACGGCCACAGTATTCCCTCCTCTTCCACTCCGGCGTTAATGACACCATTATGTGCATTTGTGTCGCAGTGACTCCGAGTATTCACACCATCCTTCCAGCTCTACCATTTTGCAAGTTTCCTCTGTATATGTGAACTCTGAGGATGTGATAACACCGTTCTGTAATTTCAGCGCTGACACAATTCTTTTAGTCGGGCTTGTTTGCCCAGTGACTTCATCTACATTCGAAGTTTTGTGCTCTCCTTTCTCGCAAATCCTTCCAATTCACTATGCAAATGTTCGGAGTGACTCAGACAATCCTTCATCCCATCTGGAAACGTCTGGCAGCATATCTGAGGAGGCTGTGTGCTGCATGTGCAAAGAGAGAAAGAGCTGCTTACAGTTGCCAACCTTATGTAATAATCGTATTTGACATTTTATACGTCGCTGCGTTAAGACTTTACAGTGCATCTTATTTAAGAAGCAAATTAAGAGGTGAAAGGTAATCTCTTTGATCATAGTGGGGTGTATGCATGAATCTGTAACTTGAACACCAGGCTTGCATTCAATTTTATTTTTTATTTTTTGGATGAGGAACACCAAACACCATTTATGAGTTGCCATGTAGGCCCTTCTTGATATGCATATTCCCATCCATCCAATGATCAATTTAGAGATTAGGTTGCAGGGTAACCAATCCCAGAGCAAAATCCAGATCTCTTCCTCTCCAGAGACACACTCCAGCTCATTCTGACGGATTTCAAGGAGTTTCAAGACCACAAGTAGGAATATATTTACCTCCTCTAGTAAGTTTTAGATGTGCCCCAAGGATCTTCTCTTCCACTGGTGCCAGGAAAGCGTCCAAAGGCAATCTGATCAGATGCAGAAAACTACCTCAATTTACTCCTTTATAAATAATAACAAGTCTTACTGGTCACCAGTTGACATGCCGATTTAGCCAGTCACCTCATTCATGGTTTTATAGAAATGAATAGAAAAGGAATATCCTGTATTGTTGAGCAGTGAGAAAAATTACAGAAAAATGCAGAAATGTTGCTTAAAAGAACATACCCAGATGCCAAGAAATGTTCAACCAAGCAGATGTGGTGCTTAGAATATTGAACAGAGACATGGGACATAACTTTAAGGAATGGATCAATCAGCAGTTCTGACCTTTTGTATGGTGGACAGTCTCAGAGCAACAATCTGTTTTTTGTAAACCAATCCATCTAGCAGTAGAGTAAACATTATTTTACTCTTTAAGACGCGACATGTTGGTCATGTCGGCCACTAGTGATGGCGCGCTCCGTCCCAGCGGCTCAGGCTAACCCTCCATCTGATCTATGTAATTTGTGCCTTCTATGTATGATGACAAATAAAGCACTTTCTTTCTTTCTTATTCATCCAATATACAGTTCAGCTGCTCTAGTAGCCTTATTCTTCTCACAGTAAAGCTGATGTTTTGCAGAAAACTTCAAAAACAACCAAATTATCAAACTGTTATAAGGTATCAGTCAGGAGAAGAAAGCAAAACAATCAAACATGTTTTTATTTGGGGGGAAAAACGCCAACAAATTCATTCTTCTGATGCTTTCAAGATTACCAAAGAATGTCTAAAAACACAGCTGTGTTTTCATCAAGTTACCCTTGGTCTAGAAGTTATTGCCAAACAGAGCTGGAAAAAGCTTTTTCTATCAACGTTTTTACCAGAATATTGTATCTCAAGGTTTTTTTACTATATAAAATCACAACAGGCCATGAGGGATGGGAGCCATCCATCCATTTTCCAAACCGCTTTATCTCTCATGGGGTCGCGGGGGTTGCTGGTGCCTATCTACAGCGTTCACTGGGCAAGAGGCGGGGTTCACCCTGGACAGGTCGCCAGTCTGTTGCAGGGCAACACAGAGAGACAAACAGGACAAACAACCATTCACGCACACCTAAGGACAATTTGGAGAGGCCAATTAACCTAACAGTCATGTTTTTGGTCTGTGGGAGGAAGCCAGAGTACCCAGAGAGAACCCACGCATGCACAGGGAGAACATGCAAACTCCATGCAGAAAGACCCAGGGGTGTACTCAAACCCAGGACCTTCTTGCTGCAAGGCAACAGCGCTACCCACTGCGCCACTGTGCAGCCCTTCAGCTATATCAAATATTTGATGTATCAGGCTTTGCTTAACGTGCAATGTCTTAAAGGTGCATAGCCACGTTATTTGACTTATTATTTATACGTCAGTAGCTCACTCTTATTATCTTATTATTATGTCCTGCTTGTTTGTTGTTGTTTTTTTGAGGGGGTGTTTTATGCTTTGTCTTTGCTTAATTTGTTAGTAAATAAAGCCTTTGACATTTATTTACGATTTTAACAGAAGTACGTACTGTGCATGTGCAGCAGGGGTTAAAGCAAGGAAGTGGTTAATGGCTATTAGCATCTCCAAGCGAAACAATGAAGAATGTTCCAAGATCTACTGGAGAAAAAAAATAAATAAAATTATTCAAAGAGGGAAAAAAAGGGTCAGGCTTGGCCTGGCATTATTTAATTTTGATTTATTAATTAAGCAAACCGGCATTATGGCGCCAAGTCTGTTTTTAGCTGTTAATCACGCCTGGCATGGGGGCTATATTTATCCACAAAAAGGACCATCAAAACATTATCAGGATGGAGTCTGGGTGTATATAACCTTATCTTTCATGATCAAAGGTTTTTTGTTTGTTGGTCTTTTTAACTGTGGCTGTATAACTTTAAATAACAATGTGGCTACCCAGTATAAATTTACATCCGAACGCTTGCGCATCTGCATTTGATTTGAGAGAAGCCTGGTTTTTCATAGCCTTTTGAAACACATCACCCACTCCCGTACCCTGACCACATGGAAATATCCCACTTTACCAGGTGTGATGAGGATGCATGGCGACAGTTTAAAAAATGTAAATGGACAAACAAACATTACCAAGCTTTCAAGACCAGATGTTGTATTGACTTGTGTTTAACAGCAAACAGCTCCACATCAAAAAGTTGTGTTGGGAGACAGATGGGCGTTTTAAGGGGAACCTAACCTAGACAAATTAAATTTCAGCTTGAAGCTCTTAAAATACCTCAGATTTTACAAAAGCTATAGTTTGGCTGACAAACTGAAAAGAATAATGAACTGTATTACTGTATTATTGTATTACTGTTTTTGTCAAAGGAAGAGTGATTTGGTCATAAATAATTTGCTCAATCAGGTCAAATTGCTTACATTAGGATCTATGCATTTTTTGTTGAATTCATTTGAAACATTAGGGACTGCTGTTACCCTAATACTGTTTAACAAAATTCCCATTACCTTGTACAGGATTCATTTGAAAATTTCTGCTCTTGTTTGTCTTAAAAAACTCTCAGCTGCTATGATTTACTTTGTTTTAGCAGATGTTCTTAGTTTCCAATCTTATCTTTAAACTGTTTTGCGACTCATAATGCTATAAACATTGCTAATTTAAAAAAAAAAAGAGTATTTTCCTGATTTGTTGAGTGATCCATATGTGCGTCATTATTGCGAGGTGAACTGTTTTTAATAACTTTGAATGTTTTGTATGTTTAAATGAACAATTGGTTAAAAAATATATTATTTTAGATTAAACCAAAGGACAGTTGTAAAGTTTGCCGAGCAGTCGAAAGGAGAGTTGGAGTCCAAGTCAGTGTTTGCAGCTGCTGGATTTCAAATATTGCTGTATACATGTGCATCTAAAAATAATGTGAATATTTGAAAATGTTCTGCGTTATAATAAACAGGCGCAAATCACAAACAAATCCCAGAATGCAGTGGAACAGCCAGAATGTAGCGATAACAGCTGCCGGGAGGTCTCTGTTGCAGGGGTGTCAAACACTACGGTGCGACTATGATTGACAATAATGCACAGGCGTGATACACACTGCAGCTAGGGCTTTCACAGCCTGGCTGCACCTGTGGGAGGCCAAGGCTGTATGTCGCAATGAACCAATCACTCTGCCAATGTAACAAACTGAGGAAACCTTAAAAAGTTATCTAACTGATGCCAACCTTTAGCTAGTCCTTGAGATTCCCAAATGACAAGGTTCCCAAACTAATGAATTTGTGGCTGAGAAAAGATGGCAGGTATGTCGCCTGCGCTTTTATCAGAGCTACAGTGAGTCTGTTGGGATGAATATTTATTAATTTACTGTTCAAGTGCAATATTTGAACCTATTTCAATTTATATTGAGAGTTGTTCAGCCATTTTCAAGATCAGAAATTAGATCTTTTCAATGAAAATAAGTAAAAATATCAATTTAAAGGAAGAATAAGAAATAAATATCAGTTGTAATATTTAAAGGTTTACTACCTTTTTGTTAAATAACTGGCATGTTGTTTGTCCAGGGTACTAAAATCTTTAGGTAAGTTAAGTCTAAAGGTCTGCAGAAAACATTAACATCTTGATAAACCTGGTAATTTTAAGGCTCACTTTTCAATAGATCAATCAGATCGACTCAGTTTAATGTTGGGTATTTCGTCTCTCCATCATTTTCCATTTTTCCTTTGTCAGATCCAGCATCACATGAACTGTATAGTCATATTCAATAAAATAGAATGTTATTGAAAAGTTGAATAGTAACCAAGTCATCGACTCCATTCGGTGTGGAGGAACAGTGATGCTCCAGCATCCTCTTGGATGACTCGGTTCCTCAGCAGATCTCTAAGGTAGATCCCAGCCTGACAACAAAGAATCAGTTCAGATGTTTGTGTGCAGGATTTCTTTCTTTCTTTGATTCGGATGTATTCTTGGGCTTGTTTTCATTCTTAAAGAAAGTCCCTCTTTATATTCATCTGTCTAGCAGACTTCTAATGGTTTTATGCCAATTTCGACTTGTATTTCAAGCCATTGATGCTGCCTTTGTTTTTTGTTTTTTTGTTGTTGTTTTTTTTTTTAACCAAACAGTAATTCAGCCTTAAATAAATGAAAGAAGAGAAGAGAAGAGAAAGGAAGTCCCTGATATCTATTAGTGTTGAAAGGTTATAAAAAAAAAAATTCTAAGGCTTTTGGGCCAGTGTTCACAATTGGAGAAAGATGAAACAGATGTTGCTCCCAGGAGTGAAAGGTTAGTGTTCATGAATCTCCAATCAGAAAAAGATTGGGCAACAATGGTATCAAGGAGAGAGCTCAAAGGCCCAGACCAATGCTGACTTCAAAAACATAAAACTTCATCTCACCTTGCCCAAAACATTAATTATCCAACACTTCTGGCAAAAATATCCTGTGGCCTGAATAGATTAAAGTTGAACTGTGTGAAAGGTGCATGTTCTGTACAATTGGTGTTAAAGCTACTGCAGGTAACTTTACCTTTACATTACATATTTCTTTTTAAACTGTCACTATGCCCTGACAGTAGAATATGAGATAGATATTCTGGGGAGTGCGGGGGAAGCTCCTCTGGCTCCTCCAAGTGGCCCAACTGCCATTTACAGAAAGACACCGCTCCTGGTCAGAAACAACCAATCAGAGCCAGGAGGAGAACATCCAGCCATCAGTATGTGACCCTCAGCTCAAACACACTTCAGTTCATAAAGTAGGGCAATTATACAAAGCAAAGAAGAGATCAACCTCTGAAAGGTCCAAGAAACTAATTATGGCTCTGCAGAAGCCTAGTCAAAGTACAGACATATCAAATTCAGAGCCTTGGGCATTACTTTAATTCTTATACTACCATGCGGTCAGCACAGACTACATTTGACAATTGTTATTTGTTTTGACTTTAAATAGATAAATCCCCCGTACTGAAAGTTATCCTTATAAATACAAGGTATTATGATAGTTGTATCACCTTAAGAATCTAAACTATTCTCAAAGCCCCTTTATGTAATTTTGGTCGTAAGAGGGCTGGACAAGATATTTTTTGTTCAAAAATCCTCCAATACAGCTTAATCAAAACAATTCTGCAAAGAAGAGTCAGCCAGATATCCTCCACAGAGATGTAAAAGACTTATCGTCAGTTGACGTAAACCTTCGATGGCAGCCAAGGGTGGCACAAGGTTTTCGGGGCCATTATATTTTTCCCCATAAGCCCGCATTGGTTTTAAAGCTTCTTATTGTTAATGAATTAAAACAATCTTTCAAGTACTCTTTGTCTTTACTAAGGTTATTTGTGACACATCCATTTGAGGGTCTGAAACATGCAGGTGTGACAGAAAAAAAAAGAAGCTAAAAATCTGTAAGGATGCAAATGCTCTCAGCACTCCATGTTCACATCTAAAAATACAGATCCTGTGCAATATTTTTTAAATAACTGTAATCACCAACACATTTAGGTATTCTTTAATAGCCAGATATAATTTAATGACAGAAAACAGTCGACCCTCCAGGTGCATTTTACTCCCTCAACGAGAGCAAACACTGCAAGCAGAGAAAATCGCAGCACACAGCACTACTCAGGGTGATTACCTTCACTCTCCATCCATACATCTCTTACGCCATATCATGTGTGTGCACGTCGAGACCCATTTCCTCTTCCTCTGCTCCCACTCAAACACTCCAGATACCCATTTTAGCTCGAGTATTTTCCCCGCCCTCCCACTCCTCTGTGTATCCATGATGCCACGATGCGCCAACGACAAAAACACACTCTCCTCCCTGTGATGGCTGTAGGCTGAAAACTCAAGCTCACTGGATTAAGAGTGTGTCAAATTGGCAGAATGTATTAGCATCACACTGATCACAGTCACATTTTCCCTCACTGGTCAATTATAAAGATAGATAGCAGAAACAACATATAAACAGCCTGAAACAGCGCCTGGACCCATTTTCTGCTTAGTGGACAGAGCAGGAGAAAAAAAAAAAAAAAAAAAAAAAAACGGTGGGGAGGGTAGAGGGAAATACGAAGAAGTGATGTTGTGATAGGAAGAAAATGCTACTTTCAGCACAGCTAAAATCAGATTGTGTAGACAGAGATGGAAGAAAGCAAAATAAGAAAGCCCATGCTGTTGCGGAAAGCTGCTGATAGGCTGAGGGCAGGTAGGGTGGGGGCCCCGAGTGGCAGAAATATGGAGGAATAGGCAAGACATGTCACCCTGATCAAATCTTTGTTTAAAGGCTGCAGAGGAAAGTGGGAGCAGCGCAGAGAAATGATATGTGACGACATGTGAGGGCACAGTGTGTGCGTCTGTTTTGGAGGAAAGGCGTTGAAAAAGGGGGAAGTCTGACACATCCAACTGTGAGACTGTTTGCAGATTACATAGCAGGAGATTATAGGCATGTTTTCCTCACGTGCTGTGTTTGCAGACATGCGTTCCTTCCTGTCAGCACAATGAAAACACTCCGATCCAACATGATCAGTGTGCCAGCAGCTGACAACTTCATAGAAAGGTGTTAAACAATCTATTTAACAGCTGCCTGATAACATTAGGCCGCTATAGAAAGGGACCACTGCAGATATGGATCACAGATGCATACCTCTCCCACTCAAATACCTAAGCAACGATTATTATTAGTAATATCACTTCATCTCGTGCACACAAGGTGCGTAAGAGCTACGCTCAGTAAGCGTTGGCATTCATGGGCCGACATTGTTTGACATGTCCAAGAAAATCTGAGGCAAATACGTGTCGTGTCGAAAACTCCACATGGTGTCTACACAGGATGAACTTCTGAAAACGCTTTTCCTTTTTACTTACCATATTTGTTGATGCATCAAGACAGGGTGGTGATGCAGACAATAATCGGTTTGCCTGTATACTGTAATCAGTCCACAGTGTAGGAGGAAGTACTGCCCTCAGACTCAAGGAAAGACGATCCCAAAACTCTGCCACCTTTCACGCTATAGATATATGACCTTATTCTAATATAAGGAACCCTTGGTGTCACTGAGAGCCTGCCACTATAAGCTATTTTACTGCCTTGGTGAAGGACGCTGTAAAAATGCTTATCGGGTGGCTTGCTGGAGTCCTGTTGCCACAAATATCCAGTATGGTTAGCAGTGAGGTAATGGACCATAGATGCATTTAGCAACTGCAAACACTAACGCACCAGCTTGAACCTCTCCTTTAATTTGTGTGTAAAAGGACAAAAATAACAAAAAAAATTATAACAACAACATATATTACTAATGCAAATTGTTCTCAGGATCTCTTCTTCTCTATGGATGTTCCATAATCAAAAAAGGATGACCATGTCATGAGTCTCCATTTTGTTCAAGACTGAATAACACGTCCTAGGATTGCCTATGCCAATATGACAATAATATGCCTCCCCACCCCTCTCTCCCACGACATCTAATTTAGGCGGTGCTTCAAGTATTCCACAGAAAACTGGGACAGTCTTTAAAGGAACAGATCCATCAGCAGTTCCCCATGATTTCTCGTAGATAGGCACACACGTGTGTTTTTTTTTTAAATAATCCATCCAGCAGCGGACATCAGTACACATCAGTGGGGAACAAAGTATGCATTACAGTGGCATGTGTTTTTGACTGACAGCACATTTTAAACTATAAGAAATATGTATCAGATATGGTGAAATCTAGGGTAAAAATTATGTAGCATAGGTATACTGATTATTTTATAACTGGTGAATATTAATGTAGGCTACACAGTTCTCAGGTTACACAAGGGTCAGTGCTTCTGATCAAACAGATAAAGTTCAGAGGCTCTAATAGGCTTTTGCTGACATTTTCTTTGCCACTTCTCATAGCAAAATTCAGGGTTTGCAGAGAGCTCCAAAAGCATCATCAGAAGGAATCAGCCAGGAGAATAGCTCTGAAAATTTTCCAAGGTAATAAACTCCTTATGTTATGGAGGAATAGTGGAATTACAGACAACAATGTTTCCCTGAATAAAAAAGAATTCTGGTCAGGGGGACAGAAGGCCTAAGGCATCAGGAACTGCTGAAATGTGGCACCATGGGAAAAAAAAACGAATTCTTCATATGACTGATTTAGAAAGCAGAGTGGCAGACCTGGCTAAATTTCGTAAAAAAAAAAACCCCGCAAAAAACACTACTCTCACATATGTGGAAACAAAACACATCTTAGGTGGCCTGGCCAGCCAGACTGACTTTTGCCTCTCCTCGATATGGCTCAAGTTAGTCTGGTTCTGCTGCCATGGAGGGATTTTTCTGGGGCTTGGTTAGCAGGCGCAAAATAAACCAATCAGAGAAACGTGACGTAAAAAAGGCCCAATCTGACTTCCGCTGTTAACATTTCACAATATAATAACATGGCGAGCCGCGGTCGAGCAGAGACTACGGTGTGTGATTGTTTTACAAGAGAAAGAGCACTAGCAAATGAAATGTGCTAGTGGGTCTTTTTAGTCAGGGTAGAATGTTTAAAAAAGTTTCATCAACAACCTCCACGCTTCTACTGTGGAGCTGGTGATTAAAAATAACTTGATTTTCAACCTGACAAGGAACCAAAGCATGTATCCAAATTTCAAGAGTGGTCTCATCAGGAGAAGGTGTGGAATGATCCGGCCAAAACTTACAGCTGAATAAAACTGAAAAAGTTTGGGATGATCAGAAGAGGGCTTTGCACAGGATATCCCCTCGCCACAGGACTGATGTGGAGCAATCTTTTTGCAAAGGGGAGTGGGCAAATATTGCCAAATTAAGATGTGCCACGCTCTCCCAGGAGACAAAAAAACAAAAAAAAAACAGGCACAGGCCACACAGCATCGTAAAGATGTTCAGCAAAACCACAGATATAAGTCTTGTGGCGCTCTCCTAGCTACACAGGACAAGAGTTACAAGGAAGACTAAAGGCAAACTTTTGCTGATCTAAGCCACCGTCTTTACTATAATTACAGGATACCCCCACTGGATCACAGATACATGGAGATACAGTGCAATACAAAAAGGTATAATTTTTCATTTCTCCCTGTTAGTATCAGTTTCATTAATAATTTCATCTGATGGACCATATAGACTGTAGTAGTCTATGTTTGAACTCTGGATGTATCACAAACTTTGTGTTGCTTTTCTTTTTTTGTGTGTGTGTTTTTGTCAATTGTGTTTGTACAGAACTTCTTCGAATTAAAGGCAGAAAAAATTCTTAAGCAATTTATCAGGGTTTCATTTTTTACATCACATTTCAACGGAGGATTGTATGGATTGCTTATTTCTAGTATATGTATTCTATTATTCTGTTATAACTAAATTATAATGTAGAGCGAATCAGATGTTACTTAACTGATCTTAAATTGACTATAAGATTTTGGAAACAACTGAACTGAATTTGGAGGGCATATAATTGAATGTGAAATTAGCATTATTTGTCTTGTATAGTGAATCTAGATCAAATTTGTAAATTTGTATTAAGCAAACCAAATTTAATTTCTATTACATAATAACGACATGTAAAATAATCTGCTGCTCTTTGCTAAAACTAGCAGTACAGCTGAAAATATCACAGAAACTGCTTTGAGCACATAAAGCAGTGAAGGATCCCCTTCAGCATTTTCTACACGCTTAAGGAACCACGAAAAGGCAACCTCCAGTTTATTTTGCTGATCAAAACTGATCTTTTCTCTTTAAATATTACAGGAAATCAGCTGAGCAACTTCCTGTTTCTGCAATACCCATAAAGGAGAAAAAACTGATTCAGAGATAAAGATTCACTTAAAAATAGTCCAAAAAAAGAGAAGGAAAAAAAGATCAAGCCTCGAAGCGTGTAGTTTTCTGAGATAAAGCCAGCATGAAATCCCATCATGTGTGGCTGTAACTGCAGCAAACAACCACCTCACCTCACTATTTCTAGATAACTCCAAAGCCCAATTTCAACAAAACAACATGAGCCACTGCTGTTACTGTTTAGGATAATGTCAGGGATAAGATTTACTGACAGTACAACAGATCCTAAACATTTTAAAGGCAAGTTATCCAGTATTAGAAAGAGGAGCAGCGCGTAACAGCATAAAAAGGTTGGAAATCCCAGACAGTGAGTGAAACTTGTGAAACAACAGGATAAATCGCTGCATCCCTTTCTACTTCTTCTGGTGCCCTGTAACCCCGGAGTCAGATGGATTGGGAGGAACTGCTGACAGCTAACATTTACATTCAACTGCTCTGTTAGTTTATACTGTTTATTTTAAGCCTTTTTGTAAAAATATCAGTCAAGTTCGGAAACAGCCACTGACGTTCGTTCCCTTGATCGATGCAGTTACTTTTAGACAAACATAAATGCTTTGTCAAGGGAAAGCTTTAACAGGGAAATAGTTTAATATGTTTAAAACACATTAACTACTAATATGTTTGCTCTCAATTATATGATGTCAGTCGAAATTAATTTTACACAACCTGGAAGTGAGAAATTGTTTACCATGTTCCACTTAGTCAACTCATTAATGGAGGTTCATTGCTATTCAGTCATGCTGAAGAAAACAGAACCTTTTCCTAAACCAAAAAGATTTGTAACAATAATAAATAACATAAATAAAAGAACAAGGAGGCAAAAAAAAATTAGAGACACTTTTGTGGCCCATTTCTCATATTTCTATTATCGATCTGAACTCATTAAGAATCATGATTAGTTTTAAAATATTATTTAAAGTCATTGTTTATGATAGGAGCAGAGGCGACATCACACAATGTGTATGTGAGAGAAGGTAATCCCTGGTTCTACTAACATTTTTAAACAAAGTTACTACAAATGTGACCATTTTAAGATAACTTCAGAATCTTGTGTTACCCATAACTGCTATTAGCGTTAATGACAGAAAACATCAGTTTAAATGTCTTTAAGTGCTTCTTTGCTACTAAGAATTGCTTCATCACTCAGTAATATTGATACCGAAGAGACTTATTGGCAGAAATTGTTTGTAACTGACATACAAAACAGATTGGATATTTGGTATTTCGGAGAGTCACAGATTTGCCAGTTAGGTTGAAAATCAGATCAGTCAGGTTAACGGCGAATTCCTTGGTGCAACTCTACAAATACCTGCTTGGATGTAATATTTTGTCCCATAAGTTAACGCTCTGCATGTTAGTAAAGCTCACCAACAGTGGTGGGGAAAAGTGTGCTGATATAAAAGAATTAAGTGCAGGAAAATCTGTTTTGTCACATCAGATATTGTCTTCTCGATTTCAGCAATATCACAATCGCATTTTATTACAGGCCTAGAATAACATTTTTGTATTGTTTTTTTGTATAAAATAGAATATGATTGACATGCAAGTTAATCTGAGATAATGGATTTTAGAGTCAGTAATCAGAAATGCAGAAATCCTGCAGGCAAATTTGCTTCTCCATACCATAAATTACTGCCTAGATGAAAATGATCCCCGGACATATTTTCAGGACATGAAGCAGAGCTGGATCATTGTTTGTATTTTCTGTACGCTAGAAACTACAGGTGTTGGAAACTACAGCCATAATCTAATCTAATCATATATTACAACGCTTTCACTCTTTGGTTGAGCTGAATCTGGTGCTCCCCACACACAATGGGCAAGAAAAAATGTCAATGTCAAAGATTCACATGAGAAAAACTAATCAAACCTAGAGCCGAAATGGCCAAAGCTAAGATTGTATTTCATGATTTGCAGCTGTGGCTGCAACACCCATCTTATCTCACTTTTTCAGCATAACTTTAAAGCCATTTCACACACACACAAAAAAAATCAAACCGACAAGAATTACTGTTAAGAACATTTCATAGTTCTGCAAAAAGAAACTAAGGTCTTAAAACGCTCAAAAACCTGACACTGAAAACCAAAAGAAATCTTTTTTTTCTGACAGTGAAACAGCTTCCATGCTTTTAAAAGACAGCCAAGCCAAGACATTCAAAAATTTTGCTCTTTACCTCAAGGTGTGATGTTGAACAGCACGAAAAAGGCTTGAAACCCCAGAGAGAGAATGGAATTTGTCAGCAGACATCTGAAACAGCAGCAATAAACTGCAGCATCAACTCTCTACTTCTTGAACCACTATAACCTCAGATTCTAAGGATCAGGGGAAAAATAGCTGAGTGCAAAAAAATCTACACTAAACTGTTCAGTTTACACTGTTTCATTTTCTTACATGGAAAATATGTCAAGCGTGGAAACAAACCACTTTTTTGATGCTTTAACATACCTAATGTTTATTAAAGTGAAATCTGCAACAGCGAAGTAGTTTCAAAGCGGCAATGAATTTGCAACATTATCCAAGAGGTATAAATAGCTGAACTCATTCCAAAAGTGTAAAACTTTGCTTTTTTTGTCAGGGAACTTATTCATCAAAAATTATTTTTACAGATTGTCTGCTGTGCTTTTTAAAAGAAAAAAATATATATTTTTCTGAACCAAAGAAAAGGATTAGCCTTGGGAAACAAGACAGAGTATAATAATGGGCAAATAAGCATGTTGTTTTTTCAGATGATTTCTGATGGTTGTCTTTTGTTTCTTTGTATTTATTTATTTATTTTTTACTTTTAACCTGCTGAAACAGATTTCTTAAGCACCACAGACAAATATATCTTATTCCAAAAGTAACAATTTCAACCTAAAGAGATATTAATGAACTTGGATATGGTGTGTTCATCAATCAGGGAAAAAGAAATTGTAGATCTGAGAATTTCCGATCAGACAGTCACTGATGTGCCGATTAAGTCACTGATGTGTCTATTGTCCAGACAGGTCTCTACAGAGACCTGTCTGGACAATATCTGGTGCAAATTAATCTTTGTAGTGCCCCCCATTCATGATCTGCGTGCCAACACTTTATTTGGCTGGTTGGATGGACTTCTTGCTGCAGATTTTGCTAAAGCCCACTGAAAGTGGTGAGGACATCATGACGATAAAAGAGAGAGAATTCCAAGAAAAATCATATAATCACAGTGGACATTTAGATCGTAATCTTCAAATATTTCACATCTTTACCCTATATCTTGCAGCCACTTCTTGCAGAATATTTAGTTGTATATAATATGACCTGACATGTATGGCCGAAAAATATATAGCAAACATGTCACCTCAATATATGTTTACTATTGTAAATGACTGCTTAGAATTAAATAATTGTTGGCTGTTATATTCAAAAAGTCGGGAATTATCCCTTTGTAATTCAAAAATACAGTTTCTATGCTGCCAACTAAATGAAGTCTTACTGCAGTAGAAACTACAGCTGACACATCAGACAGCCCCAAGATGCTGGAGGTCTCAGAGTGTTGGAAGCATCATAATGACAGATGAGCAAGAGATAAATGGGAAAAAATTGGTTTTATCACAACAGATATCTTTGCGGTAATAGTTATCATCAATGTCACCATCACATCATTTTCTAATATCATGCCGCCCTGCAGGCAAGAAGTTCTTCTGAGGTAGCTGCTCTTGCACTCAGAGCGCTGTAACGCAGACATCCTGCAGGTGTGAGGTAAAACCTGCATATATCATTTTAATGCCATGCAGATAAATGCATAAGAAATCATGCTGATCATTAGGACTAATCTCATCACTTCACTATATTTAAAATATTTCCTTTTTACTTAAGGTAAAGGCCATCCCGTTGCTTTTTCAAACACATGAAGGACAAGTAAATAGTTCACAGATAAATGTCAGCCTGTTCTGAATAAAACCTGAATCCGACGCATAAGGCTGCGCTTAAGCCAGTATGACGTTAAAATGACATGTAGCTGTGATGCAGGAAACAGGCACCTTACTTCACAATCTGTGAGATGTACCACACCGGGAGTTATTTTTAAGAGAACGTTTCAAAAAAGGTTTAGAAGTCTAAAAAAGAATGGCTAAACCTGAGCTTTGAAAAGCTGAAAAAGGTTACCAACAGGAAATAAACAAGTCTTTAAATGCAGCAGCCGCTACACAAGGCAAGGCAAGGCAAGTTTATTTGTATACCACATTTCAGTAACAAGACAATTCAAAGCAAATTCTTGTTTCATGACCAGGCAGAGCAGGCATAAAAATGCCTGTTCATTGCAGACACATAATAAAACTCAGACTTAGCAGTCATCACTTCCAACTTTTTCTTACACTGGTAAAACCCCAGACTCTGAAAGGTGGAGGAAAATTGCTGACTGCATTAACATAAACTGTTTGCTTAGTCTCTGTTTTTGTACAGACCATATGTCAAGAAAGGATGTAACTACTATTTTTGTATTTATTCTATATTGATGTGTTTTACTTATCAGTACTTGATGATTGCTAAAGTGAAAGCCATGAAAGTTAAGTTTGTTATTCAAAATAAAATAAAAAACTATATTTTTTGTCCTTGAAGGTATCATGAAAGGAAATGACCTAACTCAAGCTGGAACTGAAAGATTTGGTTTCTCTGTCAGTCAACCTTATCAAACTATCAATTAATCATACACTTCGTTTATTAAATTTGTCATGTGTAATTTAGGCACCAAACTCAAGTTTGCGAGGGGTTTAATGGAAACTACAAACAAAATAAAGTGGCAATTCTAAGAGATAAAGAGTGCAATCCGTTTCACAAATAAGGAAATGCTAACTCTTTCAAGCACATCAGCATCAAATTATTATCATAGCTTAGAAACAATTGGCAACGACTGTGTAGCGTTATTCTCATGATATTCTGACTTTAATCTCATAATATTATGACCTTATTTTTGTGATGTTCTTTAATGTTGCACACTTTATATTATCACTTATTCCCACACATTTCTGTATCAGACAAAGATAATCTGGGTAAATACAAAATCTGTATCAAACGGATCTAAAAAATAATAAAATGTTCTTAAAGTTAGTGTATTTGTCCTTGATTTGAGCAGGTAAATAAGATTATCTGCCAATGGAATGAGTATTTTGACCCTAAAATAAGATAATTAGACATCCTGCATTTGAAATGATGGAGATGAGTTGTTCCTATTTTAAGTGCAAAAATCTTATTCCATTGACAAATCATCCTATTTACCTACTCAAATCAAAGACAAATACTCTCATTTTAAGAACATTGTACTTATTTCTAGTTCCGTTTTTGCAGTGCAACAGGAAGCCCCAAATGATAGAGCAAGAGAAATTATAAAGACACAAGAACATTCCAGATGTAAAACCTCTGCTGGTCGTCCTTTAAGTCCTCAACAGCAGCGCAGTACTGGAAAAACAAGGGATGCAGTGCAGTAAATACATTCAAAAGTGTTGCTTTTGAATGTTTAACTGTTTTTTTTTTTCTCTTTGTTTTGTCTTTGAAACTCTCCCAGTAAACTAGATGACAGAATGAGTTGAAAAATCATAAATCAATTTTCTAAATAATACATTTCAAAAGAGGCATGTCCATAATGTTTCCACAATTACCAATAAATCAAAGCTCGAAATTATATGCACGTTAATTATACTCAACATGGGAAAAAAGGCTGTGATTCTTCTTAATTTTTAAACTTTTTTCCCAAAAGCATGTGGACAAGAGCCTCAAGTCAAGGGTTGTGCAGTGATTATTATGCGTCAGCTGGCAGCAAGCTATTCAATCTGAACCAAGGTAGCGAGTAGCTTCCTATTTTATTCATGTGAGCCTTTTGAGGAACGATCAAACATTAGATGTCAATGCCAGGATTCATCTGGCTCAAACTGTCAAAGATTGGTTCAGGGAGAATCAAACATCTGTCCCGACCTAAAACCCTCTGAGAATCTTTGGGTCGGTTCTAAAGGGTTTTTCCCGGGAACCTGTTTTGCCAAAGATCAAAAAGATTCATGTAACTCAAGATGCAAATGACTGCAGAGACGAAGGATTTCCCGATCCAGTCCCAGACGGTGGATGGAGGTCACAAGCAAGAGAGTTTTAAATCTGGTTGGAGAAGGGTATTTGCATTTTGGAAAGGCTACAAGATCCCAGGTTCAAATCCCTCAGACTGCCACTCTGGGCCCCATAGAAAGTCTCTCAGTTCCATACAGCTTCCCAAGAGATGTGGGTAAATGCAAAGGACACATTTCATGGCACTGTACAAGTTTGCAATGACAAAATTGATTAATATTAAAACTCAAATCTTGACTGGTGTACCAACTATGACTTTATGTTAACCACAACCTTAGTGATCTGCCAGCCATGACTGGCAGCCAGATTTTGAAAAGAAGACCCAGGCGTGTGCAGACAGCTGGCAATAGTATATTATATTATGGGCAATTCTTATTATTTTGCTGATCCAATGAGTGTGGGCTTTCATAAGAATCAAGGTGTTTATTGTCCTCCACAGAGAATTTCTGTTACGTATATAATTAGATGAACTCGATGTTCCAACCAGATACAGAGTTATGATTCTTTTAAAAAGGTTTATTGAGAAAAGGGTGAATACCGGCAGCTGATGAGACCGGCAGGAGACCAGAAAGCACAGATAGCGGCGTGAACCGAGCCAGAACAGGAGCAGCAGACAGGATCAGACTGAACCAGGAACTTGCAGGCAGTGGCAGACCAGAACCAGAGACGATGGCAGGGGCAGACCAGAACAGATAATGCCGGCTGAGGGAAAACCAGAACGGGCAGAGCAAGCAGCTGGAACCCATGGGGAACAAGGCAGACTTCGAGCAGCACACTGACACTGGAAGCGCACGTCGGTGAGGGCTGAATACGAACAGGGAAACAGAGTCCAGCTGGCTGAGCAAAGAGGAACTAGTAGAAACACAGCAGCAGTGCACATGAGGCAAGACGAGACGTTCTGGCAGTGAGAGGCAGGTATAAGTAGGCATGTGAACAGGTGAGCAGAGTGGACTCTAGTCACTGCAGCAGGTGGAGCTGATCAAGAGCAGAGTCAGAGGTGGCTGGGCTGGTTCTGGAAAAGTCCGGAAAAGTCCAAAACAAACAAAGAAAAACCTAAATCATGACAACATCGCAGTGAAAGCTAGACTGTGCTGGCTGCTGCATCTCCCGGTCAGTCTGTGCATCTTGACCTGCTCTGTGTGCTCACATTCACAGCCTATTCTAGTAATATACTTGGTGATATTATTGTTTGATGGAACAGAAGCAGTTTTAGTTAGACATAAAAAAAAAACGCAACTCAGTTTTCTTGCAAAAACAAACGATTTTGCCAACATTTTCAATAAAACTCTGTCACTGGGAAGGAAATAAAGAGTTTTAATTGTTATTCTAAGTCATACAGTCATCGCAACATTGATCGCCTTTTTTGCATATTGCATGTCTTTCAAATATTGTGCAGCTCTAGTTCAAAGCAGGGTGAACAGTTTATGAATGTCAATGTGTGATGAACTGAAACCACATTGCAATGCCTTACATGAACCAGCAATTGTACTCTAACAAACCTGCCTACTCACATTACCTTTTAGTTTGGTCTCTGTTACTGTTATATCCACTAGAATTATCTTGTTACTGAAATGTGCTATACAAATAAGCTTGCTTTGCCTTGCCCAGATCTGAAGGTCAGGTTTTAGGAAAGACCAGAACACAGACAAGGGCTCGGGAGGCGCATGATGAGTGAAAGAGGATTTATTAAAGGAATGATCATGGCTTACAGGCAGGCAGGGATGACAGGAACCAGGAGCATGGCACCAATGACAACAGGACGGGGTAGAATCATGGATGAAGATGGAGGACCTGACAACTGGAAGTGGCTGAGCTGATAATATATATATAGGAGGGGAGACAGGATGAGTAAAGGGCTGGGGTGAGATGAGGGTAATTAAGCAGAAGGGAAAGGGGGGTAGTGAGCTGGCGAGGCAGAAGGAAAACTCAATCTAATGCAACGGCCTGATCTGAGACAAAAACGTAACCAAACAGAACAAAAATAATATTTAAGATATATACTAACAGCAAGCTGAGCAGGTGATAAAAAAATCGAGAATCTAGGGGTGAACAATACAAAAGTACAAATAAACTGACTGCAGGATCCCCAGGTAGCTACCATAAGTAATCACACCCCTGGGGATCCGGCCACTGAATTACGCCCAACCATTATTAGTGTCACAGACATGAGGTGGGTTTCCAAAAACAAAAGCTAAACTGCTTGAAAACACAGTTTCAGCCCATTAATACGGGTTTGAAGATAAATGTGGTCAGAAAAGCGTAGTAAAAAAGAAAAGAAGTGTAATCACTTCTGCAAGGCACTGTACCAGCCGTAAGACCCAATCACACCTCCAGTCTATTTTTGTAGGCAACTGGTTTAAAAGTAGCAGTCCTAATCCATGAGTTAGAGTCCTGGTAATTTAGGAAAAAGGATTTGGTTTCTGGGGTAAAATACACACTGAAGGCATTTATTCAGACAAGGTATTTACCTGCAGCGGCATGTCGCAGCAGATTATTCTCTGCTCTCTGAGGCCTGATGGTTGACATTAATGTCATCTGAAGGTTGCCCTCTACTGGAGAAGTCACAGAGTAAAAAATACCTCGAGAAGGTAAAAATGTAAAACAAAAAAAAATAAAGAAAAGAAAAAAAACATCTATGATCCACTCTTTAAGGAAAATATCAATTTAAAGTCTTCAGAACAGAGAAACCGGCTGAATGTGTGACAACAGCAGAAAGACCTTGAAGTAACCTCGTGCACTTCAAAATTCACATCCCCAAGACAATTCCCAACACCTCCCTTTACAGACTGATGGATGCAACAAAGTCTGTGAAAGGTTTTCCCTCATATGTTCGGGGGGGAAAAACATTTTTTTTTTAAATGTCCCAGGAACTTCTTTCGCTGAACTACAAACGAAAGATGAAAATGACGGCGGATTGCAAAGCGCCAGCACGAAAAGAAACCCCCTGCTTCCAAATTTACCGACATCGAGCAGAAATGTAAAAAAAATCTGAAGGCTGTAGCCTGAAACGTTGATTGGCTCAGGGAAACAACTGGCTGGGATTCTTCAAAACAATATACACAACAGGGAACTACAGACCTGCTTCAAAGAAACCTTTAAAGTGTGTCTCGGAACAAGAAACAGCCTATTTCTCCACACAAAGCCAACAAAGCTTCCAGGCTGCAGCAAACCCTCATAATACAGCATGATTTTGACCAGGATTCTAATTAAAAAAAAAGGTTAAGTAAAAATACTAATCTCCATTCTCTTCCTGGTCGCTCCCAAAGGCACCGAGTGTTTATATTTGAATTCTGGCAAATTGGTTTGTTGTGACCCCTTCTTTTTTTGATAATTAGATATAAATCCTATCAAAACTATAGACAAGTCTACCCCCAATATGGTTTCATAGTATAGTGGTGCAGACAGTCTGTATGAAACCCCCTTTGTCATTTCAAATTTCAAACTCCCCTGAATATATTCGGGTTCAAATCTTCCCTAAATAATGAATCTTACTTTGTTGTCACGCTGATGACACAAAGATTTTCATACCCCGAATCCTCAAGACCCTGTTTTAAAATGCATTAAAGAAGTAAAATGCTGCATGGATAATTTTCTTCTTCAAGTCGGAGATGCTTATTTCACTTAGCACCACTGTAATTTAATCCCACATAATCCCCCAGGAGCAAGACTGCACAGCTCTGAGCTGAAGAGACCCCCCCCTCCGCCCAGAGCCCCCAACCTGCTGGGAAGGAACGAGCCCGCCGTGGTCTCTTGAACACAGAGGGACCAAGGGAAAGCCTGAGTATTCATTAAGTCAAGTATGACGAGACTGAACTGGAACAGAAAGAAAATAGGCTCAGTTTAGAATTGGGTGTTCTCAGATTCTCAGTCATCCAGGTCATGATGAATCCAAAGTAAAAAAAAAAAAAAGGGTTGAAAAATAAAACAACCGGATTTCTTTTCTGAAGCGGAAGACGTTTTGCTTCCCATCCAGGAAGCTTTCACAATTCTAAATGTCTGGAGTAGTGTGGAGTTCCCAGGTTTATTGACCTGTGAGGCCTTCGCTGGAGCTTAGCTTGACATGTAGGTTAACCTGGAACTGATCGCCCCAACAATGGAGAGTCATTAGGCTCATCGTTTGCCTGGCTGCCAGGAAAAATGTTGTGGGAATGTGACCTCTTCAGCTTCAGAAAAAAAAGTCCAATTGTTTTATATTTAAACCTTTTTTTTTATTTATTCAGAATTGGGTGCAAATTTAAAAGAATATTCTAATTTCATTCTATTTCTTATTTAAAATGTAAACACTAGTTTTCAAACGTTGTTTATTAAATATATCTATAATTTATGGATTTGTCTGGTTTAAATCCAATTCATCTAATATTAACATCTAAACAATTAAAAGTGATTAAGTCAAATGGAATGGAGCGCCTGCATATTAATATATGCAGGCACGGTGCCCAGACAAACATGCATCTTAATGGTAAACAAGGGAAAACATGTCTAACCCTAGAGTGCTTTCAGGAGCCTTTTTTCAAGCGCCCAGTGGAACAGCCTGTTTAGCTGCTCATGCGTGGCACATTTGCTGCAAAGCTTCATATTGAAACCTTACAGAGCTGCCAAAGCTCTGTTTATTATCACCTAGCTTGAAGTACTTCACCTAAGTACTTTTTTTTTTAAAGCAGACGAAGCCAACCAATTGCCATCACTAAACTCTGCTGATGTGTGCAGCACACACAGACACATAGTACCCCTGCAGACTGCACCCAAGGAGGTGCTTCCTCACAGAAAGTCATTTTTGAGATAAGCTGTCATGACTTTTGGAAATTTAAAAAGATCAAAACGATCTGACAGGAATAAAAGCTCATGTCAACAAATCCGTATAGTCAATGCACAATGATGCCAACAAATATCAGGAGGCCCCAGGTATTCGGATAATTGTTGAATAATGAGATCATGACATTTGTTCAAATTGACCAATATTGTCCTCGTATTGTGCTCTAACCCTCACTGACGAATCAATGCTTTCACCTTTCAACTTATCACTTTACCGTAAAAGACAAATACAGCACCTACACTGCTGCACCGATCTTTTGTTCAGTTCCCATTCATGATCAGCACCCTAAGATACCAGGCTGGATGTATTAATTTAGCGTAACAAGTTCGGTTAACCTGGAATTAGAAATCCAGATTTCCCATTCATATTGATTCTTCAGTGCAGATTCTTTTAGCATAATATATGTCATTAAAATGCAAGACACTATTCTCAGAAGTCCTGCAGACACTTTTGTAAAAGAGTTCCAGGCTGCATGACTCTGTCCTTAAATAGCTTTTGGAACAACCCTCCATCCAGGATTTAAAATGGAAAGTCTTTTTAAACAAGGACCCAACGTTTGCTAAATGATACAGATGCTTCTTAATCATTATTAATTTGCCATTCTTTTGAATGACTTACTCATTCTGCACAATAAACCATATCAATGATAGTAAATCACGCTTCGAACAACAAAGAAGGGAACGGCATGAAAGCGTACTGCTCGCAGTCACATTCAAACATATCCGACTCGGGTTGTGTCACTGTTTCCGTGACAGGTCAAGCATATTTAGAGTGCGGGTTTTTATTCGCGCATTAAGAAAACTGTTATTCCCCTTTGATTCCAACAACTATTACTAATACACGGGAGTTTTCAATGAATGTTTGAATCCTGCCAAAAGTTGCAGAGCTCAGGTCATCAACATTGGATAACATCTGCTGGTTAAAAGAAAAGCAGATCAGCTGCAACCGAAGCCGATTATAGGAGGACAAAAAAGAAGAGAGGAAGCTTTCTTTTCATCACTGCTTTTTCTGCCACGAGACAAGATGAGAAGAATTTTAAAAAGTGCCTCCGTGTATAACGGAGGGAAAGGACACTGGAAGACATTACCTTTTTTTTACGTAGAGA
Organism: Fundulus heteroclitus; assembly: GCF_011125445.2. Classification (NCBI taxonomy): domain Eukaryota; kingdom Metazoa; phylum Chordata; class Actinopteri; order Cyprinodontiformes; family Fundulidae; genus Fundulus; species Fundulus heteroclitus. Next base: position 13,333,515 of record NC_046370.1, read on the forward strand.
AGCCCCTCTTCTCTTTAAGTTTTTGCTTGCACATTGCGGTAGACTAATGACTTCTTTTGGATCCGGAAGCTCACCGTCTTTGCTCGGCACGAAAGGCTTCAGAGAAAAAAAAACTAAACGCCGATTTCAAGGGGAAAATGCACAACGCAATATCCATAGCTCAGACATTCGACAAACAAACGAGATATTCCTGAATCGGCTGTACAGTCAGCTCTCCTGAGACGGTGGCAGCAATCGGTCCTATTGAACTCTGCATCGTTTGCACTGGCGCTTTCCTCCATCTGCCCTTCATCTTTTTGTCTACATCCTTCCAGATGTTTTTTCAGGCTGACAGGGGAAAACCAATGCTCCTCGGCTCTCTTGACAGATCCTCTAACAAGTCTCCCTTCCTTTTTTTTTTTTTTTTTTTTTTTTTCCAGCTCCTCAGTGACTGGTGATTCCAGAAAGCTTTGTTACCGCCACCTCCTGCTGCTCGTCAGCCCCTCACAGACCCTCCAGGGAAGGTAAGGAGGGTGCCGGCGTGTCAAGGAGCTGACATGGCTCGCCCGATCCTGAAGCACAAAGAGATAAGTTTGAAATGTTCAAGGGGAAGTGGCTGTTTAAAACTGCAAGCTTCATATTTAATCTTTCGCGTTATTTCTCAGCGAGACAGAATGCGGAATGCGACGGCTCTGATATCGACAATGCTGAATTTGATACCGAATGCATTTTTTAAAGACATATCTCCCAACGTTTTCCAAGAGATAAGACTGTTCCTCTTCTGAAAGGTTTGTGCAGCGAGCGGGGAAAGGGAGCGGGGGGTATCATGTAAATCAATGCTGATTAAAGATAGTGTTTGGCCTCCATTTTAGTCTCAGCCAGCCCTAAAATCTGCTGCAGCACCAGCTCGTGCTGCTCATGCATTATAATTAAATTTAAATCACAAAGATAAGAGTGGGTTTCTGGAAGATTAAACCACAAGGCCGATAATACCTCACCCTACAGGGAAGGCATCTTCTGCTTCCATCTGAAGATGAAAATGTTTCCATTATGCCGACTATGTAAGTGAGCTCCACTGTTATTGGCATCCCGGGTAAATGTGTAAAAAAGCTTTCGAATAAATCTATCATTTATTGCAGCAGCATGATCTCACAAAATAATTTAAGGTTATCCAGGATTAAATTACAGTTACATAAATAGTATCCCAATTATAGGCATCCCATACTTCCTCAAAAACACAGATAAACCGAACCACTGTTGTAATTTATACTCCAACATCATGAGGCTTAAGGAAATTTGTAATCCATGATTTCCAGTTCTCCTGAGGTATAAAGATGTAACAGAGGATTATTGCTGCAATATATCCTGCTGCTACATATGCTTCCAATATCCATATGGGTGACCCAAATACTTTGTTTCGTTGTCTTTTTTTTTTACAGTTGTTTCAAGCGCTTTGTGCAACTAGAGCAATTAGAAATAAATGTGCTGTATGAATACATTTGACCTTAACCTATTGTCTTACACATGACTTTTCTGTACATATAAAATGTCTTTATTTTGGTTTGCTGCTGCGTTCCTGACAAGTTTCTGTTTCTTTTACATTCTTGTTATAAACTTTTCTATTCTTTTAATTATTTTATATTGCACACACTTGCATTTATAATATTTCTCTTTTGTCTCTTCTGCTTTTGCTCGGAGCGTTGCAACAAAACTACAGATCTACGCTGTTCAAGTCTGTCTAAGTCTATTGCTCATAACCACTCTACCAAATGGAAACGTTAGGAGAGTGTGCCAATCAAGTAAGGTGTGCCAAATTTCAGGAGCCACAAAATGACCCAAAGAAAACTCCTACTTGCATGCACTCGCTCATATCTAGTCAGAGCAACAATTCAAAAGTTTAACTGCAACTAACAAGGTTCAGGAGGAGCAACGCTCATGCCGCTAGCGAGCGTGGGTCGGATGATGAGGGACGTTAAAGAAAATCTCCCAAGTTTTCTTTTTAGCAAACTACAGGTCTGCAAGTCTCCATAACAACCACTAGACCAGGGGTGACCAGCTCCAGTCCTCGTGAGCCGGCGTCCTGCACGTTTTAGACGGTCCTCTGGTCCAACACACTCAAATAAAATGAATGGCTTATTGCGAGGCTTCTGCATGGCGTGATTACATACTAAGGAGGTAAATCAGCCTTTATTCATTAAAACTTTATATTTCCAGGAAGGAAATCCACAGAGATCATTGATGTCTGCCACAAAGGATGTCCTGGCCAAGATACATGCACTGAATTTCACTAAATCAGATGCACTGGACAGATCTAAAACGTACAGGGCACCAGCTTTTTAAGATTACAGTTGGACACCACTGTCCTACTTTTGCATGCAAAAACACTTTTAAGACCTTCAATCAGACATGTTTGGAATTTGCCAAACTTTGCTATGGTCAAACTAAGAGTGACCCTTCAGGTGGGTTCAGCAGGAAACTAAGATGGTGTGGGTTCTGTGATACGTTGGGCTTATTTCGCATCCCAAAGCTCCCGGCAGCCCTGTTAGAGAGCATTTCTCTTTGACTTTTGGAAATATCAGAACATTTCAACAAAAAATCCGGTAGCCTCCACCGGAAAACTGAAAACAGGTCATCACCGTCACAGTCTTTCATAAGGATACTGAAAGAAATTAACACAAATGTTTAACCAAACACAAAATTACCTCCTTCTCCTAGCATCTCAGTCCGCGGTCCTAAATTCTACTTGTGAGGTCAGCTGAAGAGAAGTAAGTTTAAGAGCGGACCCAGCAATCTGGACAAACTAGAGAGATTGTGCAAAGAAGAAAGGAGCCCCATTTCTATATGCTCCAACACTGTGAAATATTCCAGAGGACTAGGGGATGATCAGATGGTGAAATCAGGTTTTACAAAGCAAAACAAAAAAACAGTAAGGATAACAATATTTGTGGCAAGAGGGATTTTGTTAAATCAATAATTCGTTCAGTGTGTCTTATGTTCGTCCATCACTGTGTGTTTTGGCCCATCTGCAAAGCAGGACAGATCCCGACCGCGACAAACAATCAGGATTGCAGAGAGGATCATCAGGGCCGACCTTCCCTACATCCAGACTTAGGAAAAGGAAAAAGGCTACCAACGTCTCCGCAGACCCCACACATCCTGCACACAAACCGTACAGGCTTTTACCCTCAGATCGGTGCATCAGAGCGATGCTTTCAAAAGCCAGCTGCCGCAGAAAGACAGTTTCTTCCCCTAGGCTGTCTCTCTGATGAACACAATTGACATGTTGCAGCCTGATTAGTCAGCGATACTAAAGTGAAACAAAACAAGCATCCTTCACTTTCACAACCTCCCCTTTTTCTTTTATACACAGAACAAAATGGCTGTACATTGTTAGCACTATCACCAAAGCCAGATTCCTTGATTATGCACAATCATGGTCATTTCTTAAAAGAATCCCCCCCTCAGAGTAAAGAAATGTCCAAGTCAAAGCTATGGAGGGTGCTTTATTTTTAAAATATTTCTTTTATACAATGGTGAAAAACTAAATTATATTAAAAAAACAGCATGGGTGAACATCTCAGCAAATAAAATCTGACATCCAGCCGTGCAATGCTGAGGAAATTAAAAATAAAACAAGAATAAAGTTCATCCTCAGAGCCTAGTTAACGTGTTAAATAATAAAGCGAGGGTTCCTACACAGATTCCATTAAAAAAAATCAAACACATCCGCCAACATTTGACAACGCTGTCCAAACGTTTATTGTGACTTGGTTCCATTTTTTCCCCCACAAGATATGGGATTCAGTAAGCTTTAAGAATAAAAACAGCTCTTGAGGCATCAAAGCTAGAAGAGTTTTAAATTATTTTGACCAAACAAAGCCAGTTGGCTGTAGATGAATGCTTGCTAAAGATGAAAACAGCCACCATTGAGCAATATTGATTAGGTTTATAGACCAGCCCAGAGGGAGATGACAACGAAACTGATGATGGAACTGGGGGCGATGCAAAAACCACTTTCACTACATAATCATCTTTTCTCAAAACGATGGTTTTGAGAGAAATAAACTTGAATCATAGAGATTCCAGCGGCTCATGGCTTCAATAAAACTTGTTTGTAATCTGTCTACAAGTAATCAACGTCTTTTAAACAATTTAAGATATGGAAGAGTTTGATTTTGTGATGAGGTCAATGAAAGATGGGAAGGAGCTGCTTTTCCATGTCTTTTTGTTTTTTTTCC